>NW_015662005.1:437874-443506 GCF_001515625.1 Sinocyclocheilus rhinocerous | reverse complement strand
CAAAAACCTTGACTTTTTCTTGATGCCTTAGAATCATCCAAGCAACACGGACATGCATAGCGCACCATTTCCCAGGCTTCTGTAAAGAGACCATCCAAATAGAGTCAGAAAAGAATTGTCCGCTAGTCATTTAGAGATCAACAACTAAAATAAGTACAAAACAAAAGATTAAACTTACATTACTGACTTTTGGTGGTGGTGCAAATGGGTCTGTTAGCTGTGGACAAAAACACCATACATTATTCATACTTATGTCTCTATGAAGTTACAATTACGATGTATGATGTAAATATACATGATAGGGCGTCTTTACCCTTGTAGCTTTAGGTGGAAGGTGGGACGGTACAACTCCTAAACCAGCAGCCATCTCTGGAGCAGCTCCCTGAAGGGCAACAAGCTGTCAATAACAACACACCATTCAAACCCATTTCATGGGCTCAAAATAAAAACAGGACAAAATGTGACAGGATTGGAGCCAAACATTGGCTTTAACCCAATTAAAGTGGTCATCCTGACAAATCAGATTGTCCTTGAACTTTTAAAATGAATAACTCTGACATACTCTAATTTTCAGACCTCAGAATATCTTGCCCAAAATATGAGCCATAAACTCTTCACGGTTGTGCTATCACAACAAAAACACAAACATGTGATCACTGAATATTTGCATTTTAGCCTGTAGGATACATATTACTGCTAAAAACCAATAGAAAATACTATTCTCCCTTATAACCAACAGGAATAAACTTGAAGACAAGACAACAAACCTACAAGTAAGCTTTACTAACTTCACAGGTTGGTCATTCATAACAGAGGATTCATTCTTAGTCCTTTCAAAGATACAGCTGAAAAATGGCCAATTTAAGAGAGAGTGGAAAACGGTCATTTAAAACTGAATCGAGCGTTTATGAACCACAACCACATTATTTAAATCCTAATGAACCTGAAATCAAGACCTAAAGCCGCTTTTCCACCGAAATTACCTGGAACAATTTGTCCCAGGAACTTTTTTCCCCAGACCTGTTGATGTCTGCATTTCCATCGCAGTCTAAAGTACCTTGAAGAATAGGCAAATAGCCTGGTGACATAGGTCTGCGCGCGTTTCTCAATACCAAGTACGCAAAGTTCGGACTTGCATCCTCGGTAGTTCGGACTTTGCGAGTTCGCTTCGGGTGTGTGAAATCCCCACGGACGGGACGACGCAAGTCCGGTAATTCTGCATGTTTAACCACTACAGAGACATCAGAGCCAGCGGCAAATGTCAGAAGGACTAGCCGAGTTGAGGCTGCTCTCATCGGGAAACATGAGCACTGAGCTCCAGCTGATCGCGTGGAGCTCACGTCTCCGAAATCGGCGAAACACATTTTTAAATAGGCGCTGTCTTTATAAATAAACAGCAGATTTGAGTTTTAAACAACTACATTCTCGCCTGAAATACTTTTAAAACCATATTTCATGACACAATAACAGTAAGATTTTGAAAATTATCAGAATAAATGGTGGTTGAAATACAATGCTGCGTGAACTAAACCAATCAGCATGCTCAGCGCCCAAGTCCTGCCCCCGAAAGTTCCGGACCTTTGAAAAAGTACTACCTCGCGAGCAGGGACTTTCTGAGGGGCAATTTTTTACCCGGAACTTTATTTAGATCCTGGTTCCTGCAGTGGAAACACACCGAGTACCGGCCCAAAGTCCCTAGTTCCTGGGTAAAGTTCCAGCGGTGGAAACGGGGCTTTATTTTAAGATTATTATATCTTAAGTTCCAACCAATTAATTTGTGTGATAGAAATACTATATTTAAGTATAAAATCATTTATAATGCAACTTACAATATTTATAATTAGTGTTCATCTGAGTAATAACATGCATGCTAAAGATATATGTAGCAATGATGTAGAAACACTCAAACTGAGACTGAAATAACCACGCATGCACACTACTGTTTAAAAGTTTTTGAATGTCTTTTATGCTCACCAAGGCTGCATTTATTTGATCAAAAGTACAGTAAAAACAGTAATATTGTGAAATTGTATTTCAATTTAAAACAAACAATTCCTATTTTAATATATTTTTAAATATAATTTATTCCAGTGATTGTAACGCTGAGTCTTCAGACACATTAGTCTTCAGTGTCACATGATCCTTCAGAAATCACTATATTATGCTGATTTGTTGCTCATGTTGAAAACAATTGTGCTGCTTAAAGGGGTCATATGATGTTGCTAAAAAGAACATTATTTTGTGTATTTGGTGTAATGAAATGTGTTTATGCGGTTTAAGGTAAAAAAAAACCCACATTATTTTCCACATACTGTACATTATTGTTGTTATGTGGTTGACAGACAGCACATTATTAGCTCCCCATGATCACTAGATATTGTGGTAATATGCAAGCATTCTTCACCTGATTTTAATATGTATACACAGAGCTTTCAGATTTTAATATTCAAAACATGGACCAAATGACAACTCTTAAATGGCAACTCTTACCTTAGGCTGAAAAGCTCCATGCAATGAACTGAAAGGTCCTGTGGGAGGAAGAACGGGCACTGAGGGTGGGTACTGAGGAAAAAACTTTGTAGGAGAGAACAAAAAAAAATTGATAATAATCACAAACTAGAAGCGACCTTCACAGAGACCTGCTATATTGACAGCAAGTTTGAAAACTGCCCAGCAGATTTAAATTAAACTTCATTGTAAAAAGTTTACAAATTCAATACAAGACTTACTGGGTGTCGAAAGAGACCATCTATTTTGCCTGGATACTTATCAAACTGAAATACAACAAGCACAAGAGAAATGTCAAAGTGTGAAATTTCATAATCCGCTACTTTCTGAAACTAGCCATCCATGGGCTATAGTTGACTCCTCACCAGTGGTGGTGGTGCAGCTGTGGGATGTAAGAAGTGTTGGTGAGTGTGAGTGTGCTGGTGCTGGTGATTGTGTTGATGGAACTGGTAGGCCATTGTAGGGATGGACGTTTGGGCCTGCGAGGATCTGCTAGACGTCCCAGAGCTTGAGCTTGACGCAGATGGTCCTCCAGGTGCAGAGCCAGCATTTGAGTCTGTCATGTCCTGACAGATCAGATCCTGATCTATTAATCAAAGAGAAAGGAAAGAACTTCATCTTTCTGAACAAGAACATATTTCAGTTCTATGATTTCACTGTCACTAAAGAATGTTGTTAATGCAATAACAGTTGTTAGCATTTAATACTTTTTAGCAGCATAACGGTTGGTAAAGTTTACCTGCTGAAGGGTGGGGTGACACCTGCAGGAGAGGAGGTGGTGGGGGAAGGTTGGGGGACGGTGTGAAGACAGCACCAGGACTTGGTCGAGAGCATGGTATTACTGTCCCCACACCAACTGGGCCTCGACCTAGGGACACACTTGTAGCAGGAGTAGGTGGTCTGATTGATGAAGAAGAGGCTGATGAAGATGGAGGCTTGCCTGAGGTACTGCTCCTGCTGGAAAACCAATGCCACATCACATGTTTAGGGAATACAATCTGTCTTTTACATTAATAGACACATGCTTTTGAATAATGGCATAAAATGTGATACAGATTGCAGCAGCTTCTGAGCAAGAACGGCACACTATAATAGGAAGAGACATGACATGTGTGTCAGAGAGCGTTTGTCAGAAATAGAGTATACCACTATAATGGATTGATTTCAAAATCACTAATTATAAAAGTTAATAAAATTCTTTATTTAAGAAAAGAAGATTTAAATATTCACATGCATAATTGTATGTAATTACAAAAATTATAATTGTGCTTGTGAGGGAAAACAGCAAAAAATTAAAATGTAACTGTGATCAGAAATTATCCATGACAAATGCAAAGTACAAATTTCTTGAAATGTACACCTCAAAAGTTTAGGGTTGGTAAACATAGACTGATCTATATATAATAAATCTCTATTATAGATCAGTGGTTCTATAGTATTTTGCCGTTTGCATCTGGTGTAGAAACGGTGTTAGGAATCGTGTTTTCCCTTATAAGGATTACCGCTTCGGCCACACCCCTCCCCCCGCCGATGTCATTGTCCATCGCGATGTTTCACTGTAGACATCGTCCGATGCCAATTTTGTAGACATCGCCCAACCCTATTGGTAACATTTTTAATGTTTTTGAAAGAAGTCTCTTATGCTCACCAAGGCAGACGAGATGGGACGTTTTTCAATATTTTTCCTCGCAGTTATATAATTGGGTAATTACACTACATATTTCGGCATCAGGGAGCCGCTATTATACCTGGCATTGAAACTTGCATCGTGCCTTTGAATGCACGATCGTTTTTAGTTTCACTTTCACGATTCGCGATTGCATGTACTCGGCCCAACCCTATTGGTAACATTTTTAATGTTTTTGAAAGAAGTCTCTTATGCTCACCAAGGCAGCATTTATTTGGTCAAAAATACTTGAGAAATATTATTACAATTAAAAACAAGTGTTTTCTATTTAAATATATTTAAAAACAAAATGTATTCCTGTGATGGCCAAGCAGCCATTCCAGTCTTCAGTGTCACATGCTCCTTCATAATCATTATAAATGTATTTACTGTAACTTTTGATCAATTCATAATATCTTTGCTGGACAAAAGTATAAACTATTTATTTATTTATTTTAAAGAAAAATTCTTACTGACCCCAAAAAAATTTAACTGTGGTGTAACTAAGTGCAGTATATGGTATACAAAAACACTGGGTACAACCCAGGCTGTGCGATTAATCGAAATTGAATCACAATCGCGATTTGAGACGTTGTGGTTTGCTAAACGCAAAGCTGTGGACGCGATATTACTCTGTTCCAGAGCATATGAATGACCGCCAGCCTTGAGTGGCAGCCTTACTAACCAATAGAGTGAGCGCACCTCCGTTCTCCCCAATCAGCACTGATCTAGCCAACTGCGTAAACGCCCACCATTAAAAAAAAACTAAAAACATACAAACAGAAAGCGGGAGAGAGAGTGTGTGTGATTATGGCATCTACAGGGTCAGATCGATAGT
This sequence comes from Sinocyclocheilus rhinocerous, assembly GCF_001515625.1. Taxonomy (NCBI): domain Eukaryota; kingdom Metazoa; phylum Chordata; class Actinopteri; order Cypriniformes; family Cyprinidae; genus Sinocyclocheilus; species Sinocyclocheilus rhinocerous. The sequence continues at coordinate 438,494 of NW_015662005.1, read as the reverse complement.
TAAGCAAATTAATACTAAAGAAAAACTATGTATTATGAGATTACTTCGGCTTCTAAATGACAGACGCCAAACAAAAAAGGTAACGTTAATTTGCAAGAGCTGTGTCACAACACATATCAAGAACTCCCTTATCGGTTCTGCTTTTAGTACTGGAGAATAAAAGATATATTCTTAGATGTTTTTATTAGTACATGAACGTTATCTTGCACATTTTATCTCCCCAACAGATTCTAATTTGAAAGAAGTTTATAATGCATGTTCGCTATTCCCAATTCAGAAGACCGCACACACAGCCTGTGTCTCTGAATGCTTCTCATACTCGCTCCTCTCTGCCGCGTCTCACGGAGGAGCCGCACACACGCAGCCTGTCTCGTAATTCTCAGTTATACTCGCGCGCGGCTTCGCACCGCACGTCTCCACGAGCGTATCTGGCAATATGGACGAGGCTTGATGCACGCACGCAACCTGTGTCAACTCGTGCCTGGCTCCGCGTTTAAAACAAGTGTAAATTCAGTCTAACTGCTTTGCTAATTTCACTTGGATGAAATGAAACATTCAGCACATTTTCCACTTGCTCTTAAAATCCCAAATACTTAAAATGAATAAATCAGCCTATGTAA
>NW_015662005.1:427521-437040 GCF_001515625.1 Sinocyclocheilus rhinocerous | reverse complement strand
GCCTGGCTCCGCGTTTAAAACAAGTGTAAATTCAGTCTAACTGCTTTGCTAATTTCACTTGGATGAAATGAAACATTCAGCACATTTTCCACTTGTTCTTAAAATCATAAGTACTTAAAAATGAATAAATCAGCCTATGTAATTCTTTAATAATTGACTAAAGTAATACAGTTCTTTATTTACACAAAATAAACTAATCTTTCCTGTGAAGTAAATTCTGTAAAAGTAGTAATACCATTATAATATTCCCTGCTGAAAAAAACAATAGAACCCCTCCCAAAACACAACAGAAAATGTAATGGATTTAAGGGTTATAATAGGAATTATGCTGGCTTTAATGTAAACTATAATAGTGTCTACTGGTATTTGATGGATTCTATTGGTGGGATGTAATCTGGCACATGGGAAACAATAGAACAACAGTAATTCCTATTGGAATAAGGCCCAAAGCACACTACAAAAAGGAATTTTGTAATCATTTAAATGGAAACCATAAGAATTTCTGTGAAGGTTTCTATTGTTTTCTTCAGCAGGGTAACGATACCCATACTGTGCTGCACACTATTGACAATGTTAAGCTGAAGCTTGACTTTGCAAAATTAAAAATCGCGAATCAAATCGCAATATCTGTCAAAAAAAAAAAAAAAATCGCAATGAGATATTTCCCCCAAATCGCACAGCCCTACAACCCAGCACCTTGTAAACATGAATTTGATTCCAAAAAAACACCATGTACCCTTAATCATGGAAGCTGTGTAAAGCCAACCAAACAGACTGAAATAAGCAATTTCAACCAGCTCCATTTTTGGGTACAATATGCATTTGAGACAATATATTGAGACAATATATGAACAGACTATAGGTGTGAGAGATTATTCTGTTAACTTCAACAGTATAATTGGTTTTAGAAGGCTGAGGGCATTATTGAAGTTAAAATATACAGAAACGCTGTTTCACTCCACTGACCTGTTGTTGCTGCCCATTGAGTAGATTGACTGTGACTTTCCATGGAAAGGGAGGAAAGGCTTGTGTTTGTGCTGTGGTGAGCTAGCATCATGGCGGTGATGGGGACCACCATTTCCATTACGCTGCTCAGTAAGTGAGTTGGAGACAGAGGCAGTGGAATGGGCTGCAAGGCTAGGCAGAGAGGATGAGGTAGAGATGGGCTCAGGGTAAGGCTGCTCCATACTCCTCTCCTGACTCCTCTCCAGGCCAGAGACCCGAGGTGTGACTGACAGAAGGGGTAGTGAGCTATTTGAGGGCAAGAGAGGGCAACCGTTGCCTGCAGCAGCGCTTGCAGAGTTAGAATTAACAGCTGTGGAAAAAGAGAGTGCTACAATGTAATGCATGTAATACTCTTTTCCATGCTTTATGACATCAAAAATAATCTAACAATTCCATGTAGGAATTCACAAAAGCATGAAAAATATGTGTGTATAAATTCATCTGTATTTTAATTAATGATGAACACCACTATCCAATCCAAATCCCAAAAACATATATTAAAATATTATTACTCCCAGGTAATGCACCATCTACAGTGCACAGTATATACATCTGCCAATGGCAGGAGACATTTACCTTCTCGTGTGCAGACCATGAATGCTGGCTCCATATTGTCAGAAGCCTAAATAGTGGGAGAAATGTCATTATTGAAATAGAAAAACACATCACAATACGTAAAGCAAATTCATCAATAATAAACAAAGATTTTTACCTTATCCCCTGATTCACTCTCTGTATCACACTGTGGGTTAAAAATAAAGAGTTAACATAATAGCCTACATTTGTGTGAAAAAAAAAATGTGATGATACTTTCCCCTCTTTATGATAAATAATTTATGACACAAACAAAACCATACACTACCATTCAAAAGTTTGGGTCAGTAAATATTTTTTCCCCTTAAAGGGGTCATATGATGCGATTTCAAGTTTTCCTTTCTCTTTGGAGTGTTACAAGCTGATTGTGCATAGATAAGATCCCTGAAGTTGCAAAGACTAAAGTCTCAAAACCAAAGAGATATTCTTTATCAAAGTTAAGACTCTGCCACGCCCCCCTAAAACGGCTCGTTCTAACACGCCCCCACATATCTACCCCACTATGTGGAAATATTTGCATAATGCACCCAAATGTGCACGCAAAGAAAGAAGGCATGGTTTCAGTAACCGCAGTTAGTGTTCAAGCAGCCATGTCAGGGAGACGCTGTGTGTTTCTAGGCGAAAGCAAAAGCACTTTACTTGGCCTTCCGAAAGTAGATGCATTAAGATTACTTACAACAGAACAGCAATGCATTTTATGGACGACCGTTTCGTGAACCTAGGAGAGGAGGTAATTCTGACTTTGCTATGACAATCTGGCACTTCTGAATCAACTACTGTTTTGTTATTAGTTTAAGTATTTGCTATTGACTGTTCAAATGCGGAGTTTTGCGCATCGTGCGTGCGTACGTGCGTGCATGCGCGCCCGTGAGAGAGAGAGAGAGAGACAGGGTCACATCACAGTGGAGTCAGCTGTCTTAACCGTGGCTTGTGTACTGAAGGAGGGGGCTTTGTAGAAAACGAAGCGTTTGAGAGAGGCGGGGCATAGAGGACCTACAATAATGTACAGTATTTGAAAAATAATGTGTTTTTTGAACATTAAAGCATGTCAACATATTCTGTTACACCAAATACACAAAATAATGATCTTTAAAAAAGCATCATATGACCCCTTTAATAGAAATTAATATTTGTTATTATTCTGCTAAGGATGCATTAAATTGATCAAAAGGGACAGTAAAGCCTTTTACACTTATAAAAGTTTCTATTTTTTAAATAAATGCTGGTTTTTTTTCACTTTCTATTAATCAAAAATCCTGATAAAATCTATCACCGATTTCACAATACTAATAAGAAGCACAACTGTTTTCAACATTGATAATAAATAAGAACTGTTTCTTGAGCACCAAATCTGCATATTAGAATGATTTCTGAAGGATCATGTGACACTGAAGAAATGATGCTGAAAATTCAGCTTTGCCATCACAAGAATAAACTACATTTTCAAATATAGTTATTTTAAATTGCATTAATATTTTACAATAAAAATAGTAAATTTTAAAGTAATAATCAAATAAAAGCAGCCTTGGTGAACATAGACTTATCAAAAACATTAAACAATCTTATTGAACACCAACTCTTGAATAGTAGTGTAAGTGTATTATATATACAGTATATGTATGTATGTGTGTGTGTGTGTTTTGAAAGTCTGAAAACATTTTAAAGTCACATTTTTGAACAGCAAGTAAAATACAAAACACATTGGAAAAACAACTCACAATGTATCCTGTCTCCATGTGATTCCCAGATACCTGAAACAGACATTTGGAAAAGTCAAACCATGGTGAAAAGAATACAGAGTAGCAAATATGTAATTACATGAACGCAATAAAAATACAAATATATCTATATTTATTTTTATCTTACATTATAAAGGTCAGATTAAAGGGATATTTCACCCAAAAATCAAAATTAGCCCATTATTTACTCACCCTCAAGGCATCCTAGGCTTATATGACTTCCTTCTTTGAGATGAATCCAATCGGAGTTATATTAAAAATTGTCTTTGATCTTCCAAGCTGTTTAATGGCAGTCAGCGGGTGTTGCAGTGCATCAGTCCAAAAGAACTGAAATAAAGTGAGCTTGCGCCAACAGTTGTACATGGAAGCAGCTCCGGGAGGATGATATAAGACGTCAGCATTGCGCATGCGCCGGTGAGTCTCGTGAAAACCAACATTTGATTACAGGAGCAAAGTTTCCTTACTTTAGCAAAGGAAAACCAGTCTCCTCTTGGCTTATATCGAAATCCTCCGACATTCTTCTTTACAAATCCTCGATTTGTACTTCTAATTCGTGACCATTGTTTTGTTTTGATCTCTCCGCTGCACTTCCGCATTCGCCACTTCTGAGCAGCGCATGCGCAAAGCCGACCTCATACGTCATTAGCCCGGAACTGCTTCCGTTTACAACAGTGAGCGCAAGCTAGATTAAATTGATTATTACGCTTTAAATATGGTTATTTTTCTTACAAAAACGCATTGATTCGCTACAGGAGGCCTTTGTTCACTCCCCGCAGACGCGTGAGGCACTTTTTATTATGGATGGATGCGCTTTATTTCACTTCTTTTGGACTGATGAACTGCAACACCCGCTGTCTGCCATTAAACAGCTTGGAAGATCAAAGACAATTTTTAATATAACTGGATATACCGTTATTTTTAATAATGGATTAGTCTGAAAGAAGAAAGTCATATACACCTAGGATGCCTTCAGGGTGAGTAAATCATGGGCTAATTTTCATTTTTGGGTGAACTAACCCTTTAAAGTAATTAGTTACAGGCAGATTTATATAACTGATATTTGGCCATTCTGAGATACTGCATTAGGCGTTAACCACATACACTTTGATTAACATAAGGGGCAGTTACTTTTGACATAATTTCTTAAATTTATTAATTCCTGATTTTTGCTGCCTTTGAATTGTATAACCACAAACATGCACATACATCAGCCAAGGAGCGCCCTGCTCTCTAAACATCTGTACTGTGAAAAAAAAAACTCTTTTGACTACTGCTAGGACAGCAAGAAGCATATTCACATGTGATGCAAATTTTGTTTAGACCAGTCACTGCATCTAATTTCCCCAACAATACGCCTTCTGACACGTCATGACTGTGCAGTATTGAAAACTTACTTTAAAGGGGTCATATGATGCGATTTCAATTTTTCCTTTCTCTTTGGAGTGTTACAAGCTCTTGGTGCATAAAGAAGATCTGTAAAGTTGCAAACACTAAAGTCTCAAAACCAAAGAGATATTCTTTATAAAAGTTAAGAGTAGGCGGGGCATAGAGGAGAAACAATAATGTACAGTATGTGGAAAATAATGTGTTTTAACTTTAAACCGCATAAACACATTTCATTACACCAAATACACAAAATAATGTTCTTTTTAGCAGCATCATATGACCCCTTTAAAATAAACAACTGATTTATGCCAGACTCTCATCCATGCAGAACTATTCAAGAAATGTTTGCTTGTTGCACCCAAAACACTGCAGTGACATGTTTTTCATGGGCGTTTGTACATACAGGATTTTTGTTGTTGTTTATAGACCATAATGGGTTATGAAACTGCAGCGCTAACCTTAGCATCTCCCTTTCTCTTCAGTTTTGATTTAATTTTCCTGCGCTGCTCCCAACTGTTGGTGTACGTAGCAGGAGGCCCTTCCTCCGGCTCTGACAGAGGCCCTCCATTTTCATCCAGGCCTCTCTTCCTTTTGATTCCTCTAACCATGAACAAGCCAGAACGCTCTGGAGGCTTTAGGGAACAGTCCATCTATCAAAGTAACACATTAAAACATGTTAAAGCAGCAAATATATGAGCTCTATGCGGAGACTCTGCTGTTAATTCATTTTGCACTAACTGTGTTTTATAGATATTCAGCATGTTTTGTACTAAAATGAATATGCAAAACAGCCCAACGTCTAATCTCCATGCAACACTCAATACAGACTAGTTAAAGATGAATAAACACACAAACCTCCAAGGCCTCCAGGCTTATGAAGCTGGCTATGGCGAATCCATCGATGATGTCCTCCTCGCAAGACACCGATTCTCGCTTTCTCCGACGCGGAGGCCGGTGTCTGGCCCCGGGGAAGCCGGGTCTGCATTCTCCTCCGCTGGCACGGAGCAGCGAGTCTCCTCTGCAGAGGTCTTGGTCCGAGGCCGAGGATGGCGACGAGTGCTCAGGGAGATCCGCTCTTCTCCGCCGCCGCTCTCGGTCACGCTGCGAGCGGGAGCGACGGCTCTGCCTTAAGCCTCCGCTTCGACTGGGACCGTCCATGTCAATGTCCGTACAAAGGCACTTAATAAAAACACACCCTGGTCCGGCCTGGGAAACTTTACAACTGATACTGAATAAAACCCTACGTCTCCAGGACCAGTGTTGTGGATCTCAGATGAAAGTGTGGTTTAAGGTCTTATAATTTAATCGAGTCCAGTGGAGGCTGTATGGCGTGAGCACACTGCAGTCTGAGTACAGTCATGTCTGGGCATCACCGGGCTTGTTTTATCCAATAATACAACGATTATGAAAGCTTCTAGATATTCCACTTTATTGTCTTTCTGTCAAGACATTGTCACTTTCATCTGAGGAAGAAAAAAGGAGAAACAACCGATCAGTGGCGCAGTCCAGTTTTTAGATTCAACATGGCTGGTTAACTAAGAAAACATGCTGATTTTATGTTGAAAGATCTGATTTTCTACATATAGAATATAAACAAGACTAAATAAAATATGACTAAAGTGGGAAAGTATAACTATCACGATTAAATGCCATAAAGGAGAATAGTGACTAAAATATGCTAACGTTACCTCCTAAATTAGGGCTGAGTTTTCCTTAGTAAACTTTATTAAAAGGAAGATGATCGGCACAAACAAAGTCCAATTGTGGCACAAAAGCAATCCTTATAGATCAAAATATTTTAGTCAAGTCTTATTTCTGAATCTGAAGCAGATATTTCGGTTAATAAAGCGACGAGTTAAATCGCTCGTTCAGCTGACGATGTTAGCTTGCTAGTTAGCTAACTTGGTTAGGATCGCGGATTAAAGAACAGTCGCTTTTTAACGACCAAATTCGTAACATTTTAGTTGATTCTACTATAAATTACATTATGAAAATTACTTGATTGTGATATTGCCACTATTATATATCCGGTGTAAACACAACCAGGCGAGCAAACATTAACCAACGTTACGTGAACCACCTTACCACATTTCAAATGTCAATTTAAAAGATCAATTATTCGTTTTACAGTTGTCTAGATCGTTATTATTTTTCTAAAACATCTGTCGATGGGCCCAGAGCTATTTAATATGAGTCCAATAAAACAAGCTAACCATGTAGCCTGTGGTTCGTTGACACCCCATCTTGACTTGCACTTCACATTTAAGAAGGAAATTAAACTAATTACTCAGTTCAGTACACGAATACAATCGATGAACGTAACACGACCCGTAACCACTTGTCTATTTGACGTTACGGATTTAAAAAGAAAACCCGTCAGATGAATCCAGATACTAGCCCATTAGCTCTCTATGACGAGCAGAGGAGAAAAGGGGACACAGTGCGATGGGTTTAAATCTCAACTCAAGTATAAAACACATTACATTATTTTTTGCTTAAAACGAACCCAATTTGATTTGCTTTATTAACGATCCTCAAAGACGAACACGAACAAAACGACAACAATATTTCCAATCACACCCACCAATCGCGGTGTACAGAGGGCCATTTTCCTCTGGCTTCTGCTTTCGTCCGAGCCTCCATTTAAAACGATAATAATATATAACAGGCCCCAAGGCCTCGGGCTGGAGTTGCACCGTCACGGATGTTGAGCGCAGTACAGTCAGCGCAGGCCGGGCACCTCCTTCCGCGGCCCGCTGTGTGATCCACTGTGTGCGGTCAAGCTGAAGATTTCGCCGGTGTCCGCAATAGAAGCTGTTTTTTTCTCAAGCGTAAGGTGAAAATGGACTTACGAAAGCTTGCTTTTCGTCCCGACCGTCAAAACGAGATAAATGGATTTCTTCATTTTATCTGGGAAGCTGAGACATACATGAAGCCTGGTTGTATAACCCGTAGCAGTCAAACTGCATTGTGTGCGTCTGTCGGGGTTTCTTCCTCTGTTGATTCACTGAACGGCAGCTGATACTGAATGCGACGACAGTACTGCCATCTACTGCCACTGATGGGTGATTGCCTTGTAGGGTACTAACTTCTGTTCAGTTGTTCTTGCTGCCCTAATGATCGTAATGCACATTTGATCTCAGCATCCAAAAAGTGTTTTTAGTGTTAATACCGAGATGTTTGTTTAATTTAAATTGCATTACCATTTGTAATCTTATTTTATATAAAGCCTATGTATAATATGTACAGAGGACAATGCTACACCTGCAGCACTCTCCAATAATTTCTCTTTTTCCCTCTCCCCCCGTCTAACTGGAAGAGGTGGAGGTACTGGTCTGCTTATCTCTAATGATTGGAAATTTAATCCTTTACTATCTCTCAGTATCAACAGCTCCTTTGAATCACATTCAGCCACTATTACCCACCCTCTTAAAATCCATTTTATAGTTGTTTATTGGCCCCCAGGACGACTAGGTAACTTCGTGGAAGAATTAGATGTGCTGCTCTCAAACTTTCCTGAGGATGGTACTCCCCTAGTTATGCTTGGAGACTTCAACATCCACCTAGATAAACCTCAGGCTGCAGACTTCCACACTCTGCTTGCTTCCTTTGATCTCAAGCGACTATTAACTACGGCTACTCACAAATCAGGCAACCAACCGGACCTTATTTACACACGACACTGCACCACTGATCATGTGCTTGTTACTCCACTACACACCTCGGATCACTTCCTCCTCACTCTTAACCTCAACATGGTTCCTGACACAACACATACCCCTACACATGTCACTTTTCGACGTAACCTACACTCTCTCTCACCCTCCCGGCTATCTGCTATGGTTTCATCTTTGCTTCCTTCCCCTGAACAGTTATCATCTCTTGATGTTAACCGTGCTACTGATACTTTCTGCTCCACTCTTACGTCTTGTTTAGACACTGTCTGCCCCTTGTCTTCCAGGCCAGCTCGTACCACCTCTTCTGCCCCTTGGCTATCTGATGTTCTCCGTGAGTATCGTTCTAAGCTCAGAGCTGCAGAAAGAGTATGGCGCAAATCACAAAATCCTACTGACCTTAATGTATATCGATCACTTCTCTCTTCATTCTCTGCTAATGCCTCCACTGCTAAAAGGACATACTATCACAACAAAATTAACAATTCGCCTAACTCTCGCATGCTCTTTAAAACATTTTCCTCCCTCCTTTGTCCTCCTCCTCCCCCTCCTTCATCAACTCTAACAGCTGACGACTTTGCCACATTCTTCATTAATAAAATTACAAACCTCAGTGCACAATTTGCCACACCACAAACTGTCAAACACATCTTACCAGCAAACATACACCGTACAACATACACACTTTCCAATCATCCTACTACTTGTCCGCTTGATCCTATTCCATCTCATCTCCTTCAAGCCATTTCTCCTGCCGTTGTACCTGCACTCACTCACATCGTTAACACATCCCTTCACACTGGTGTTTTTCCCTCAACATTTAAAAGAGGCTCGTATAACCCCACTTCTTAAGAAACCCACTCTTAACCCAACTCTTTTAGAGAACTACAGACCGGTTTCCCTTCTACCTTTCATTGCAAAAACACTTGAACGAGTTGTGTTCAACCAAGTCTCAGCCTTTCTCACACAGAACAACCTCCTGGACAGCAACCAATCTGGCTTCAGAAGTGGACATTCGACCGAGACTGCCTTGCTTTCAGTTGTTGAAGCCCTAAGACTGGCAAGAGCGGCTTCCAAATCTTCTATACTTATCTTGCTGGATCTGTCCGCTGCTTTTGACA
>NW_015662005.1:418153-427117 GCF_001515625.1 Sinocyclocheilus rhinocerous | reverse complement strand
GGTTACGTATGCAATTTTTTTGCTTACAAATATGAAATTTATTAAACAAAACAAAGATTTTAACAATAATTTCAAGACATTTACCTATAAAATAAAATAATATAATATATTTCTGTTTAAGAAGAACAATACCAAACAATACAGTGCCGAATACCTATTTTGATGAAATACAACAACAATACAGAATTCTAATAAAAAGTAAATGAGTCATAAATGTCCCCTTTTTTATAGAAGAAATGATTGAACATTACAATCAATTTAAACAATTAATTCCACATACACAAGAAAGAAGAACAATCTTAATCTGTCAGCATTTAAGAGAAGAGAGAAAGAAAAAATAAAATAAAGTAATAATAATAATAATAATAAACATACATATAAACAACTTCACAATAGTTCAAATTATCTTCCTTCTTCCTAAGGACAAAATCAGGGACTACAGTGGGGGAACTATACAAGAAAAAAAATCCTCCATGAAATTGAACAGTATGTCATTCTTTTTGTTATTCATTTGCATTAGAGACTCATTCAAAGATTCCATTTCTAATAAAAATAAATTACAATATGTAATATTTTACCTTTCAAAATGTAAAAGTTAACGACATACTCAATCGTTTTGCTTTTGTCTGAATAAGTGCAAATAACATCTTTTAAAGAGAGCATGTAATTAACATTTCTTTGAACAAATAAAAAGGCACTAACAACATACAAAAATCTAAAAGACAAATCACAATTATAAAAAAAAATGACAAGTCTTCCTCATGAAAAAATGCAAAAATGCAATTATTGAAAATGCAATTATTGTCCATGTCCATGAATTTAGAAAGAGCTACTTTACATGGGTAAAATTTAAAAGTATTTTAAAATAAAACAAAAATATATTTTTTAATGGTATTTTGAAATGTACCTCTTTAAATTTATTCAAAATAAAAAATTTGTAAGGATTTGACCAAGCCACTTTCAAATTAATATCAGAATTTTTTGCTTTCCTGGAATAAATGTCCCTGTTGTTTGTGGAAGGAAAGTATTGTATGACGCGTTTCCTGTGACGTAGACCTATACAAAGGAAGTATTGACATTCATATGCGGAAAAAGTTAGAGTGGAGAAAACAATCCGGTGGATCGACGAACTCTAACTTTAAATAAGGTGTAGAAGAAACAAACGACGGCGTGATATTTGGCCTGTTTAGCTTCTGGTATCTCTGGTGGACGTTTTCCACATAAAGAAAAGTCAAGGTAAAAATGAGAACGATATAGGCCTCCGGGTTTTTTGTATTTTCCTGAGCTAATTTTAGCAACTGATCTTATTATTATTATTATTATTATTTGAGAACGGTCTTGGTCATTTTACAAACGAATAATCATTTAACATGTTATTTTTCAAAGTTTCAGTCTGAATTATCGTCGTCCTTTTGAGTGTTTCGAGCAAGTTTCAGTGTTTATTGTGCTAATTGGCCCCAGTTCATTGTCATTGAGAACATATAACACATATATAAGCTCAGTATTAGGGTGTGCTCAATATGAGAAGGAAGAGAACAATATGACAGCTATTAGAGCAGGGGTGATGTCACTGGATTCATAGCGTGTAAAATATTTTAATTTGCCAGTAGCTGTAGAAACCACTTGTTCACAGTCCCATATGACATACCTGCAAACAGTGATGCCATGGCATCACGTGACTGAGAGTCACCGTCATCAAATCGCATGTGGAAATCTGAATTACTTTCTGTAGTCCCATTTGGACTTTTAGCAGATTATGGAAACCCTTCAAATTTTCCTTCAAACTTCTCACAGTCTGGTCTTTTTTTCCTCTTTTATCTTTTTTTTTCATGTCAGATGGAGTTCCTGTTTGGAAGAAGAAAGACTCCGGAGGAGATGCTCAGGCAGAATCAGAGAGCGCTAAATAGAGCAATGAGAGATCTAGACAGAGAACGCCAGAGACTGGAACAACAGGAAAAGAAAATAATCGCTGACATTAAGAAAATGGCCAAACAAGGACAGATGGTGAGGAGAGTTTTAATTTGACATTCAGGTCTTTAATGTCACTACCAGGTCTGTGAAGTCTCACTTGAGTGCAAGTAATGTTCTTTGTCCGACAGGATGCTGTGAAGATCATGGCCAAGGACTTGGTGCGCACAAGACGATACGTCAAGAAATTCATCATGATGAGAGCCAATATTCAAGCTGTCAGCCTTAAAATCCAAACCCTCAAATCAAACAACAGCATGGCGCAGGCCATGAAAGGAGTCACCAAAGCTATGGCCACCATGAACAGACAGGTATATGTGCTATAGCATTTTCAATTTCTGTTTCTCTAGCCGACTGGTAGCTTGTTGATATGCATTTGTTGATGTGAATTGAAAAAAATCCTCCATGAAATTGAACAGTATGTCATTCTTTTTGTTATTCATTTGCATTAGAGACTCATTCAAAGATTCCATTTCTAATAAAAATAAATTACAATATGTAATATTTTACCTTTCAAAATGTAAAAGTTAACGACATACTCAATCATTTTGCTTTTGTCTGAATAAGTGCAAATAACATCTTTTAAAGAGAGCATGTAATTAACATTTCTTTGAACAAATAAAAAGGCACTAACAACATACAAAAATCTAAAAGACAAATCACAATTATAAAAAAAAATGACAAGTCTTCCTCATGAAAAAATGCAAAAATGCAATTATTGAAAATGCAATTATTGTCCACGTCCATGAATTTAGAAAGAGCTAATTTACATGGGTAAAATTTAAAAGTATTTTAAAAGAAAACAAAAATATATTTTTTAATGGTATTTTGAAATGTACCTCTTTAAATTTATTCAAAATAAAAAATTTGTAAGGATTTGACCAAGCCACTTTCAAATTAATATCAGAATTGTTGATATGCATTTGTTGATGTGTATTGCTTTTCCTCTCAATGCAGTTGAAGTTGCCACAGATTCAGAAGATCATGATGGAGTTTGAGCGCCAAAGTGAAATCATGGACATGAAGGAGGAGATGATGAATGATGCAATTGATGATGCAATGGGGGATGAAGACGATGAAGAGGAGAGGTGAGAAAAAAAAATGTGTGTGTGTGTATTTATTTATTAATTTATTCCACTTTTATTCAGCAAGAATGCATTGATCAAAAGTGACAGTAAAGACATTTATAATTATAATTTTAGATTTCTGTTTGATTTAAACGCTGTTCTTTTGAACTTTCTGTTTATCAGAGAATTCTGAAAAAAATCATGGTTTCCACAGAAATATAAAGCATAACAACTGTTTTCAACATTGATAATAATAATAATTTATATGCTGACATGCACTCCTTTTGCTTTGAATGTAGTGATGCTGTGGTTTCTCAAGTTCTGGATGAGCTGGGTTTGAATCTTTCTGACGAACTTTCAAGTAAGCAAAAAAGACACCACCGTTACCATGCCATAAAATTACACCCTATGCCGTTCTTATATTACCCCTGTTATTTAATTCAAACAGACCTGCCTTCTACTGGAGGAAATCTCTCGGTTGCGACTGGGAAGAAGGCTGAACCACAGGCTACGCTGGCAGATGCTGATGCTGACTTGGAGGAGAGGCTGAACAACCTCAGGAGAGACTGAGAATGAAAGGACTTCAAGTAAAGGTTTTGATTCGGAACTGTTTGCGCAAAGGTTGCTTCACTAAAATGTAGACTGATTCAAAGAAAAGAGGGAGGATGTGAATGCTGTTTTTTCCCCCCTGACATTAGACGCTTTAATGTGTCCTTTTTGTTTTTCTGTCTCCTTTTATGATGTGCTGTAGAAATGTTACCAAACACGTAACCCAAATGAAGATGCAATGCATCAGACTGATCTCAAGCCTTCTGTTTAGATAAATCCTTTTTAAAGGAAATAAAATCAACAAAAGAATCTGTTACCCCGAGATTCCAACTTGATCTTTTGAGGAAACCTTAACACTAAATATTTCATTACTATAAAAACTGGTTTATCACACATCATCTTTTAATTATAACAAACATAGATTCTGATACTAATCTTTTATATAAATAGTCCAAAATGGAGTCACTCCAGTTTTCAATCTGTTCATACAAGGGTACATCAGAGAATTACCTTTAAAATACCTGTGCTATTATACTATCATGATCTTCTAATAATATATTCATCTTGATCTTTTAGTAGTAAATACCTACATATAACAAATGTGGTGGTTTATGTAGTTTTTTTCTCAAAGTGATTGAATCTCTATTTATCCAGGCCTGTTCAGTAAACCATAAACTTTCATAAACTCTAAAGTTTGTGCAAGGCAACATCTCACAATAACTTTGGTGATTTAATTAAAACAAAAAATATTGGAGGCAGTTTTCCAAAGCTCGTTTTGTCAGAAAATAATCTAAAGACTTATTGAAATTTAAAAATGAAATATTAGTGTATTTATCTCATGGTGAATCAAGAGGTGGTATATTTTGAAAAATGATTTCTTATTTTTGTAATTTTTTTTTTGTGGTTCAATAAACCTTTTTCACACTTACTATGAAGTGAAAGAGTGTGTTCTGTGATATATGGTGTTACACTTGTTTTACAGTGGCCGTCACATATACTGTTGCATGGATGCATGGGTAATTCTCACAAAGTAGTTTGTGCATTTCACCAAATTAAGAAAAAAAACATTACAATTAATTTACCCCCAAATTGACTTGTATACAAACACAAGATTAAACTGTATTATTTATATAATATTTGAAAAACACAAAATAGTTAAATCTTTAGTCTTGGAATAAATGTAATCTGTTTTCACAATCTTGACCAAATCACATCTTTGTAATGCTAAGCTGCCGAATCAAGGGATTTGAAAGAAAAAAATAAAATAAACACTACAGTAAGAACAAATATGAACCCATAAGACATTAATTAAAAACTGAGTGTCAATTAGGAAATCACAAAGTGAGTTTTTATTTTTTTTGAAAAACAAAAATTTTGTAAATAATGCTATCAATATAATATCTATGCTGAACAAACAACACTTTTCTGACATTAAATAAAAAAATAACAGCAATGTTTTCCTTATTTACAGCCAATGTGTCTCATTAGAGATATTTACAGAGGTCCAGTTGTAGACATTCAGGAAAAAAAATCAAAACCTTGTGTGGTGCTCACAAAATCAACACATTTACACACAAAATCAGGTTATCACTTTTAACAAGAACAAGAATATCTTTAGGAAATGCCCAGAAATAAATCCCACGAGACACAGAATTTATGCAAACTGAATAATGACTAGCAACACTTCTGGACATGGATAAGGTTTTAAGAAAATGGAGGTGTAAAATAAATGGATTTTCAATAAGAAAGTTGAGGTACAACAAAAACAACATCAACAGACCAACTAACTGATCCAAAAATAACGTTAAGGGCATTGTCTTTAAACCTGCATGGGATGCTGAACATTTTCAGAGACACTAGAATGGCCATACACACAATTCATACTTACTCTTTTACATCGGGGCATTCATCTACACATTTTAGCATCCTTACTCTAATCCTGACAATTTCTTTCCCTCTAAACAACTACACTATGCTTACAAAAATATGTACATTTTTAGGCATAAGATTTAGCAAGACATTCATGCACAATTACATTTGCAAAAACAAAACAAGCTCTTTAAAGTCATTCTCAACACAAATATTGAGGCATTACATGCAAATGTGCAGCAGTACTCCATAACCACAGTTTAGTGCACATTAAAACAGCATTTGCAGTGGAGCCTGCAATAATCAATATCACTTAGCCTCAGTAAAAGTACACAGAACAGGACTACAAGAAAAGGATTTAATCAAGGCCACACACTGACTGTGAGGGAACTAAAATAGCAGTTAGCCGGGCAGTTAGTGCTTTATTATCAGGGCACAATAAAATGAATACACAGCTGCAATGCTGCCATTTCTTTCTCGCCTAAACAGTCTCTGTGCGAGCAGAAGGCAGGTGGACACAAAACTGTTATGATGAGCTAATATTCTGTCACCTGACTGAACAAACCCTGCTTTGCCTCCTTCAACCCCATGTTCTGGCACAGGACATGAAGTAGCATTCCTCTGTGTGGTGCTCAACTCGGACACATAGCAAGAATATGTGCAACTCATTTCCGACAGGTCCTGTGGGGAGTTTGTTTCTTCTGGTTTTCAATGCGACATCGACTTCTTTCGTCAAGCCAGGGCAGCTCAAAGTTTCTGGCAGACAGCAAATGATTGTTATATGACACTTACAACAGTATTTAAAAGCACTTATCTGTTAATCGGGAGATATTTCAAAATGAAAAGAATGCCCTTACTGTTGAGGCAAACTGGGCAAAGGCCGACCAAATGCCACTACTGGCAGAAAGGGTGTTACCATGATGGCCTCCACTGTACAAGAGGAAAGAAAGGAGAAAAAAGGACATCTGAGAAATTATGGTATATAATATGATAACAGCTTTTTGTTCATAAATACAATACAAAAATAATATTTTATGAAATGAATCTAGGAGACATACCATTGTCCACATCAGGATAAAACGAGGACAATTCTGGCTCGCTCTCCTGAACATTTGTCTTTTTCTTCTCCATGCGCTGCTGCAGTCTTTGAAGCATACGCTGTTCACGTATTCTCTGAATGTCCCATCTAACAGAAGAAAGCAAGAAAATTAAAAGCAAGTGTTGTTTCAGGCAGTTAATAACTGTATATAAACAGTGACATTTTAATGAAAGTTATTCATCTGAAGTATATTACTATATTTGTTGTGAAGAAAACTTGCCATAAAATTTTAATCGGTTAAGGGAACTCATTTAACCACAAGCTGGAACTGATATCTTTATTATTATATATGCATATATTTAAGTAGGTATTAAGTAAGCCGAATATCGATTAATTTTAGTCTCAAGTAAATATCACAATATAACTCATAATTCACGTCATGCAAGGATCATGACACTGAACGCTAGAGTAATGGCTGCTGAAAACCCATCACAGAAATTTGGATCATTTGAATTACATTTCAAACTTTGTTAAAACAGACAACAGTTTCTTTTAAATTGTAATAATATTTCACAATATTAATGTTTTTACTGTAGTCTTGGTAAGCACAAGAGATTTCAAAACCTTCAACATTTGAATGGTTCTCATGTGCATGAAAAAAAACTAAAACAAAAGGGTTAAAAATGGGTTGATGCCACAAACACAGATCAGGAAAACAATCCTTTAAAAATAAATCTCACCTTTTTCGTCTCTTCTCATCCAGTTCTAACTTTGCGTGCCGCTTCAGAAAAACACTGTCATCAAGACTCTAAGGAAAAAAAGATGGACAAATGACAATTGGCCTCATAATTAAATGAATAGTTCATCCAAAAATCTAAATTTTGTCATCATTTACTCACTCTCAAGTTGTTTATTTTTTCTTTTGAACAAAATATATTTTGAAGAATGTTGGTAACCAAAAGGTTTCTGGTAACCATTGAAAAAAATACCATGGACATCAATAGCTACCATCAATTGTTTGGTTACCAACATTCTTCAAAATATCTCTTTCTGTGTTCAACAGAAAAAAATAAATTTATACAGGTTTGGAACAACATGAGTGAAGTGAGTAAATGATGACAAAATTTTAATTTTGGATTTATGTATAATGCATATATGATGCAAATGATGACTCTTACTTCAGGGATGTCAACAGCATCTTCCTCCTGAAGGGGTTCCATGGTGCTTTCCCTCCATGATGGGACTGAGGAAATAGTTTTTGTATTACAATTTGTAAATCAATGTTTACAACTGCCATTTTGCATTTGAGCCAAGCACATACTTGCAACATCCTCTTCCTTCTTTGGAGACTCTTCCCGTAATGGAGAGGCTGGAGGTTGCTGCCAGCAGCATAGGTACATCTCAGTTGTTGTCATGAACGGAAGATCTTCCGTTTCTTTGCTGTCTTCTCCCTCTGGCTGCGGGTCCATTTGCCCAGATGACTTAACAACATTTGTCTTCTCTGGGGTCTCCTTGTTTCGTAGGTCACGCTGACATGGTGATGTCCCTCCTGTCTCTAATTTTTGGGGGATCATTTTTGAGGTCTTACCCCTTGACCTCTGATTCTTTGCATCTAACAAGTTGAACTTCCTAGGCAGAGTATTTACAGGTCACAACAGTCAAGCAGAAGCCACAAGAAGACAGAAGAGAAAAATAACAGGAAAGAGTGACTAACAGGAGTATTTCCCAGTCTTACCTCTTTTGCACTTTGCCACTTGACTTAGATGCCTGAGTTTGAGGGCTGTCACCCAAATGTGATTCCCAAAAGTCATCTGTTTCAGGAACCCATCTTTCTAGTGGCTGGAAGAGCCTCTTGTCACGTGGTTCCTTACTTAACAACTGCAAACGGCGCTCCATCCGCTCAATACGGGCAAGCAACTGTTTCAAGGCAGGACAAATACATTAGAAAAAATCATAAGTCTTCCGAAGGAGAAAATGGTTGCAAGTATAAACCATAAACCAATTTTATGCTGCTAAATCAGGGGAAAAAAACAATGTCAAGAGTCAATATCCCACAAACCATGAACTGTAAAGTATCATTCAAAAGTTTGGGGTTGGCAAGATTTTAAAATGTTTTTTAAAATGAAAGAAGGGTCTTATGCTCACCAAGGCTGCATTTATCAAAAATACAGTAAATAGAGTAATATTGTGAAATATTATCACAATTTAAAATATCTATAGTTTGTATTTTAACATATTCTCAAATGTAATTTATTCTTGTGTTGACAAAGCTGAATTTTCGCCAGCCATTACTCCAGTCTTTAGTGTCACATAAACCTTTAGAAATCATTCTAATATGCTGATTTGGTACTCAAGAAACTCATTTCTTATTTATTATCAATTTCGAAAACAGTTGTGCTGCTTAATATTTTTGTGGAAACTGTGATACATCTTTTTCCAGGATTTTTTGATGAATGGAAAGCTCAAAAGAAC
>NW_015662005.1:415615-417909 GCF_001515625.1 Sinocyclocheilus rhinocerous | reverse complement strand
TGGGCATAATACCTAAAGGTTAATTCATCCAAAAATGAAAATTCTGTCATGATTTACTCCAAACATGTTTGAGTTTCAAACATTCTTCAAAATATCTTCTTTTGTGTTTAACAGATAAAAAGAAATTCATACATGTTTGGAACAACATGAGAGTGAGTAAATGATGACAAATTTTTGTGTGAACTATCCCTTTAAGAGTCTTGGATTTATGTATAACGCATATATGATGTCAATGTTGACTCTTACTTCTGGGATGTCAACAGCATCCTCCTCCTGAAGGGGTTCCATGGTGTTTTCCCTCCATGATGGGACTGAGGAAATATTTTTTTGCATTACAATTTGTAAATCAATGTGTACAACTGCCAGTTTGCATTTGAGCCAAGCACATACTTGCAACATCCTCCTCTTTCTTTGGAGACTCTTCCCGTAATGGAGAGGCTGGAGGTTGCTGCCAGCAGCATAGGTACATCTCAGTTGTTGTCATGAACGGAAGATCTTCCGTTTCTTTGCTGTCTTCTCCCTCTGGCTGCGGGTCCATTTGCCCAGATGACTTAACAACATTTGTCTTCTCTGGGGTCTCCTTGTTTCGTAGGTCACGCTGACATGGTGATGTCCCTCCTGTCTCTAATTTTTGGGGGATCATTTTTGAGGTCTTACCCCTTGACCTCTGATTCTTTGCATCTAACAAGTTGAACTTCCTAGGCAGAGTATTTACAGGTCACAACAGTCAAGCAGAAGCCACAAGAAGACAGAAGAGAAAAATAACAGGAAAGAGTGACTAACAGGAGTATTTCCCAGTCTTACCTCTTTTGCACTTTGCCACTTGACTTAGATGCCTGAGTTTGAGGGCTGTCACCCAAATGTGATTCCCAAAAGTCATCTGTTTCAGGAACCCATCTTTCTAGTGGCTGGAAGAGCCTCTTGTCACGTGGTTCCTTACTTAACAACTGCAAACGGCGCTCCATCCGCTCAATACGGGCAAGCAACTGTTTCAAGGCAGGACAAATACATTAGAAAAAATCATAAGTCTTCCGAAGGAGAAAATGGTTGCAAGTATAAACCATAAACCAATTTTATGCTGCTAAATCAGGGGAAAAAAACAATGTCAAGAGTCAATATCCCACAAACCATGAACTGTAAAGTATCATTCAAAAGTTTGGGGTTGGCAAGATTTTAAAATGTTTTTTAAAATGAAAGAAGGGTCTTATGCTCACCAAGGCTGCATTTATCAAAAATACAGTAAATAGAGTAATATTGTGAAATATTATCACAATTTAAAATATCTATAGTTTGTATTTTAACATATTCTCAAATGTAATTTATTCTTGTGTTGACAAAGCTGAATTTTCGCCAGCCATTACTCCAGTCTTTAGTGTCACATAAACCTTTAGAAATCATTCTAATATGCTGATTTGGTACTCAAGAAACTCATTTCTTATTTATTATCAATTTCGAAAACAGTTGTGCTGCTTAATATTTTTGTGGAAACTGTGATACATCTTTTTCCAGGATTTTTTGATGAATGGAAAGCTCAAAAGAACAGCATTTCATATGTGATCATTTTAATGCATCCATGCTGAATAAAAAAAAGCCTTACCGACCCCAGTGCTTGCATACATACCGTGTCTCTGTCTGATTTGAGTTCATCTATTTCCTTGTCCTTAGACTGCAGCTGTTGCTGTTGTTGCTCTATCAAGTCCAGCTGAAGCAGAAGCAGTTGTTTCAGGCAAGTGGCTTGTGCGTGAGGATGACTGGTGATTTTCCTCATATTCGTCCTTTTGCCCTCTGAGTGTTCATTAGACACCCCCATAGTCTCTAACCCTTTGGCACTTTTCTCACCCACAGGGTCTCTAGAATTACTATGTGAATTCATGGATACAAACTCTGGCTTGTTATCAATGGTGTTTGCTGTTTGTCCCCCATTTTCAGGCTTGAATCTGCACAACGTCCCAACATACGAGTGCGTTTAACGCAGTGCGCATGCGCCATGTCAGGACGTGTTTACATTCAGAATGATGGGTCTTTCCAGCGATATTAAAAGGCAGTGTGCGTATAAAATTTTCTATGCACTAAAACTGAGTACAGTTACTTTAACATAGGTAAACTGGCCAGGATAGTTCTGGTATGGGAACGCTAGTTGTCCGTCTGAGAAAAAATATGGGTATCATGATCATGCTGTGCACACTTGAGGAAAGGACCTTCCCTGCGTCATTTCCTCTGAAGTCTTGCGCTCCGTTCGGTTTATTATTATTATTATTTATTATTATTATTATTATTATTATTATTATCATCAC
>NW_015662005.1:409736-415248 GCF_001515625.1 Sinocyclocheilus rhinocerous | reverse complement strand
TCACAATTTACACTGAATGATGTTTATACCATTGTTTGATGCAACTGCATGCCGTATTTTTATATGAAAATAAACAAGCTGAAAACACTAACTGAAAAACCTTTAGTGCTTTTCTATAGTATTAAGCCTCAAATGTCAACTATACATCGGATTTGTTTCTTCTTTAAATTATAAAAAAAAAAAATATGAATGGTATTATAATGTTATACTAAAACTAAAACAATGGAAAAACCCTTAAGATAACATGTAGAAAAAAAAACATATCTTAAGCGTGCAGAATAACGTAAGTGGACTTTGAACGATTAATTGCCGCTTTGAACGATTACGTAATTGTGGCATCCATAATTGTAATCGCGATAAAAATTTCGATTAATTGTGCAGCCCTAGTTTATAGTATTTTAAGGGTTCCTAAAATACATTTATTTATTTATATTTTTATTTAATTATTATAAATACAATGTTATTATTAAATAATATTTTATTTATTATTATTATCTATTATTATTATTATTATTATTATTATTATTATAATCACCCGGATCCATAATTTTAAAGACATTATTTAATGACACTGTATGATTCTTATTTTACTAAAACAATGCTTGCTTTGTTATAAATGTATCTTTACAAATTGTATATCCACAAATGTAAGTTCACTAATAACAATTAACCGATTGTTTCCCGATCTTTTTGAAAGAATTTAAAACGTATCTCAACATAATTTCATCTTCAGTTAAATAAAAAAGCAAGCAGAACGACGTCCATTTGCAATGACTTTTAATTTGTATACTCAAATTGATGTATGTTTTTTCTGTCTTCTACTTTTTTTTAAAGGGGTCATATGATGCTGCTAAAAAGAACATTATTTTGTGTATTTGGTGTAATGAAATGTGTTTATGCGGTTTAAAGTAAAAAAAACACATTATTTTCCACATACTGTACATTATTGTTTCTCCTCTATGGCCCGCCTTTTTGAAACGCGTCGATTTATCTTCAGTTAAATAAAAAAGCAAGCAGAACGACGTCCATTTGCAATGACTTTTAATTTGTATACTCAAATTGATGTATGTTTTTTCTGTCTTCTACTTTTTAAAAAATATATATTTTTCAGTCTTTAGCAAATTATTGAAAACTCTTTTTCTCTGTATTCTGCTGACAGTATTTCATCCAATTGCCCCCTTTGTCATCACTTTGAAGAAACAATTACCCACTTATTTTGAAATGGTGTTTATTGCAAAAACAAATTGTTAAAAGGAATTTATCCCCAAACCTTTGTATTAGCCTTGTGTTTTTGTTTTGTTTTGTTTTTTTTATAATTTTCTTCGGATACATTATGTTTTTGTGTGTTTGAAATGAGTAAAAAGTCTACACTCGTAAAAAGCGTTCATAAGTATTATCTGATGAGTAAGAATGAAAAATGAGAAAAGATAATGATTAAAAAATTCAAATTCAAATTGAGTTTATTTCACCTGCTGGTTTCAGCGGAATGAGATTACATGCATTTACATGTGTTTAACTTGTGTCACCAGCAGGGGGAGATATAGTACAATTGATAATAATTTTCTAACTTCTCTCGTAGTTTTGATGCAACCCAGAAAGAGGGGGGCTTCAAAAAGGAAAACAAGATTTAAAAAGTTGTGTCGTTTTATTTCATTATCCACAGTGTGCATCCTATGTTCCAAATGCAGTTATGTTGTTATTTTATAATTACCACTGAAGCCACAAAGGAATGTGTGTCTTAAATGATTGAACACAGACAGTTGTGTAGTTACATTGAGGTTCAGTTCACTCAGCTGCATTAGTCTACATTAGACTGCATAACACTAATCAGAGGGCTTGAGGCTCTCTCTCATTCTCTCTCTGAGAAACTGAGGGAACCTGAAGCTCATTATCTCACTTGATTTATGCAATCTAAGGTGAGTAAAATACTGTAATGGATCAGATCAATGTGTATATGAATCTGTTTCTCTGTGTTCACAAGCTGTTTATGTTCATACTGCAATATTCTTCTACACAGAACAGAAAGAAAGGAAAAAAGAAAAAAAATCAGAGGTAGAGAGAGAAACAGTAGCCTAAGTGATTCTTCACTTATCATGGTTTGCATTGCAATATCAAAGCACAGTATGCACAATAGACAGCTACAGGTCTTGTGGCATCTGTCATATTCTCTCTGCCAGCATAATGTTCAAATGGCTCTCCTCCAGTATGTGTCTGCTTGAGTATTGAATATGTGAGCATGTGCATGATTAATTATTAGATTATGCTGTTCATAATTATAATATCAATATTTACCCCACCATATGCTGCAGACACACAGGGGTGCCCCTCTCTCCTCGTCACAATGGCTTTCCCACCAGGAGGAGAGAGCAGGCTAACGTTTGGCAGGTATCACTCTAATGCTCTTAGCCATCTGCCAGTCGCCTGGGCTCTCCCCATAAGAACATAATGTTTCTGATTACTGGGTTAATTTCAACACAGTTTGGCACAGTGGAGATTCTGCAATCTCTTGCTGCAGTTAGCACGTTTGGCCGCCAGCCATCATGCTGCCAGCCTCCAGCCCGGTGTTGAATAGGTTTGGGTTTAGCCAAAGGGGCTGATTCAGAACAGTGGATCCTGGTGAATACTATGATCGTCTATATTTTTACATTCACTGATTTCTTCTCTGCCAGATTTAGGACATCACAGATCGCTTTATGTAACAGATCAAAATGATATTTTCAGCCCTTTGTCAGTGCTGTTTTTCCATTCATGCTGTTTATTGGTGGATATCTGCTTCTTTTATAGATAGCTATGCCTCCCTCATGTACACATAACTTATCTTGTTTAGTCTTTTGAACTGGCATCTGTATTGCCCTGCTTTTAGTCTCCATAAGCTGTATTGCTGCTTTCTATTTCCACAGCCGGCCTTATGAGTGAATGACCTTGCCAATTGCCCCCTTTGTCATCACTTTGAAGAAACAATTACCCACTTATTTTGAAATGGTGTTTATTGCAAAAACAAATTGTTAAAAGGAATTTATCCCCAAACCTTTGTATTAGCCTTGTGTTTTTGTTTTGTTTTGTTTTTTTTATAATTTTCTTCGGATACATTATGTTTTTGTGTGTTTGAAATGAGTAAAAAGTCTACACTCGTAAAAAGCGTTCATAAGTATTATCTGATGAGTAAGAATGAAAAATGAGAAAAGATAATGATTAAAAAATTCAAATTCAAATTGAGTTTATTTCACCTGCTGGTTTCAGCGGAATGAGATTACATGCATTTACATGTGTTTAACTTGTGTCACCAGCAGGGGGAGATATAGTACAATTGATAATAATTTTCTAACTTCTCTCGTAGTTTTGATGCAACCCAGAAAGAGGGGGGCTTCAAAAAGGAAAACAAGATTTAAAAAGTTGTGTCGTTTTATTTCATTATCCACAGTGTGCATCCTATGTTCCAAATGCAGTTATGTTGTTATTTTATAATTACCACTGAAGCCACAAAGGAATGTGTGTCTTAAATGATTGAACACAGACAGTTGTGTAGTTACATTGAGGTTCAGTTCACTCAGCTGCATTAGTCTACATTAGACTGCATAACACTAATCAGCGGGCTTGAGACTCTCTCTCATTCTCTCTCTGAGAAACTGAGGGAACCTGAAGCTCATTATCTCACTTGAATTTATGCAATCTAAGGTGAGTAAAATACTGTAATGGATCAGATCAATGTGTATATGAATCTGTTTCTCTGTGTTCACAAGCTGTTTATGTTCATACTGCAATATTCTTCTACACAGAACAGAAAGAAAGGAAAAAAGAAAAAAAAAAAAATCAGAGGTAGAGAGAGAAACAGTAGCCTAAGTGATTCTTCACTTATCATGGTTTGCATTGCAATATCAAAGCACAGTATGCACAATAGACAGCTACAGGTCTTGTGGCATCTGTCATATTCTCTCTGCCAGCATAATGTTCAAATGGCTCTCCTCCAGTATGTGTCTGCTTGAGTATTGAATATGTGAGCATGTGCATGATTAATTATTAGATTATGCTGTTCATAATTATAATATCAATATTTACCCCACCATATGCTGCAGACACACAGGGGTGCACCTCTCTCCTCGTCACAATGGCTTTCCCACCAGGAGGAGAGAGCAGGCTAACGTATATCAATATTTACCCCACCATATGCTGCAGACACACAGGGGTGCCCCTCTCTCCTCGTCACAATGGCTTTCCCACCAGGAGGAGAGAGCAGGCTAACGTTTGGCAGGTATCTCTCTAATGCTCTTAGCCATCTGCCAGTCGCCTGGGCTCTCCCCATAAGAACATAATGTTTCTGATTACTGGGTTAATTTCAACACAGTTTGGCACAGTGGAGACTCTGCAATCTCTTGCTGCACGGTTAGCACTTTTGGCCGCCAGCCATCATGCTGCCGGCCTTCAGCCCGGTGTTGAATAGGTTCGGGTTTAGCCAAAGGGGTTGATTCAGAACAGTGGATACTGGAGGTTGCTGAATACTGTGATCATCTATATTTTTACATTCACTGATTTCTTCTCTGCCAGAATTAGGACATCATCACAGATCGCTTTATGTAACAGATCAAAACGATATATTCAGCCCTTTATCAATGATCTTTTTCTATTTATGCTTTTCATTGGTGGATATCTGCTTCTTTTATGTAGCTATACCTCCCTCCTGTACACATAACTCATCTTGTTTGTTAGTCTTTTGAACTGGCATTTGTACTGCCCTGCTTTTAGTCTCCGTAAGCTCTACTGCTGCTTTCTATTTCCACAGCCGGCCTTATGAGTGAATGACCTTGGTGGGTGCATGGTGGGTGTCAATTGTAGGAGAGGATAACACAGGGGTTCATGCTTTTTGTGAGTCCAACATTTTTTTTTTGAATATCATATCAAAAGCCAGCTAAACTCAGTTCATCCACACTTCCTGTTTCAGTTATTACAAAGATAGTAATTTTGTTGTTTCAACTAATATTTTGTTCTAAGAATTAAAAATTATTTTTTAACTGTTGTTTTGTTGTCATAACTTTGGATTAAATATTGTATCAACTTATTCAAGCAATCAAGAGGATTAAGTAAACTTTAAAATTTAAGTTCACTCAACTATACATATAGTTTCAATTACCTAAAAAGTTTACATGGTTGCCTTAAAATTTTGAGTTTTAAAACTTCAACACAAGTTAACATGACAAAAGCTTTTTGTTAACTATTTATCCTGACATAACAGAGTGCACAAATAAACCATAATTTAAACATTCATGTTTATTAAAACATTCACATATGTCAGGGCTCTCGTGGGAGACAGAGATGATTCAAATAGCATTCAAAAATAATTCAATAATAATCCAAGGAGAAAAGGGATATCCAAGAACACACAGGGAAACACGAACAGCACACATAACAAAAAACAATAACCCGCAAGGAAGGACTAAAAGGGAGCAACTTAAATACACAGATCAAATGAGGATAATTATCGAACACAGGTGAACAGAATGAACTAATCAAGGGAACT
>NW_015662005.1:383985-409319 GCF_001515625.1 Sinocyclocheilus rhinocerous | reverse complement strand
AAAAAAAAAAAGTGACCTGACTTTTGTTTGTCTTGTGCTATGGCAAATTGTAATCTTTGGTTGTATGAACATGCAATAAGAAGAGAAAGGGTTTTCAAAGACCGTTCAAACCCACTGGAAGTCCTTTCTGAAAAGGAACTGCTAGAAAAACTGAGATTTCCAAGACATATGATTCAACAATTAGCATTTGACTTGGAAGAGCAACTGAGGCCCGAAACTTCAAGAAATTGTATGCATTCCTCCCCTGCTACAAGTATGTCTAGCGCTACGCTTCTTTGCCACAGAATGTTTTATAAATGCAGCTGCAGACTTAGTTGGGGTACACAAGTCTAATATCAAGAATCATTCATAGTTTCTTGTGTGCTGTCAGGCAGGCTTCCAATGTATCTGACTGATGTCTCTACCTTGTATAAGGTAAAGATGGATTTTTTCAACATTGCTGGATTTCCTAATGTAATAATGTAATTGATGGAACACACATTAGGATTCAAGGCAAGCACCTTCAACCCATGAGTCATTGTTTGTCAATAGGAAAGGCTACCACAGTATTAATGTGCAGGCAATCGGTGATGCCAAACTCATAGTGCTCAACTGTGCCGCTCGCTGGCCAGAATCAACCCATGACTCAAGAATTTTGCTAAATTCCCAAATTCATGATGCGTTTGAGAGAGGAGAATTGCAAGGTGTGCTTTTGGGTGACTTTGGTTATCCACTAAAACCCTGGCTTCTCACGCCCTTCTTGAATCTAGTCACTGTACCTCAAACTCGGTATGACACAGCCCATGCCAAAACAAGGTATGTTATTGAAAAGTGCTTTGGAGTACTGCAATGAAGATTTCATTGTCTGCCTGGAGAGCTCAAAATGAAACCAGAGAGGGTTTGCAACATAATCTGTGCATGTGTTGTGTTACACAGCAAGGTAATAAATATGATTTTAGTTGTAATTTCAACTCATACAGGTGCATCTTAATAAATTAGAATGTCGTGGAAAAGCCCACACTGCCAAAAGCATCAAAAGTTGGTTAAATGACCATGGTGTTGGTGTGCTTGACTGGCCAGCAAACTCACCAGACCTGAACCCCATAGAGAATCTATGGGGTATTGTCAAGAGGAAAATGAGGAACAAGAGACCAAAAAATGCAGATGAGCTGAAGGCCACTGTCAAAGAAACCTGGGCTTCCATACCACCTCAGCAGTGCCACAAACTGATCCCCTCCATGCCACGCCGAATTGAGGCCGTAATTAAAGCAAAAGGAGCCCCTACTAAGTATTGAGTACATGTACAGTAAATTAACATACTTTCCAGAAGGCCAACAATTCATTAAAAATGTTTTTTTTTATTGGTCTTATGGAGTATTCTAATTTGTTGAGATAGTGAGTTGGTGGGTTTTTGTTAAATGTGAGCCAAAATCATCACAATTAAAAGAACCAAAGACTTAAACTACTTCAGTCTGTGTGCATTGAATTTATTTAATACACGAGTTTCACAATTTGAGTTGAATTACTGAAATAAATGAACTTTTCCACGACATTCTAATTTATTGAGATGCACCTGTAGCTACATTTCCCCAATAGTTTTATTTTAAATTACAGGAGTAAAAGATCACTTTGCTTTTAATAGAGATCTTGCACTCCTAAACCTGGAGGAAGACCAAATGCTTGAGGAACCAGCTTTGGAGATCACTTAGGCAGGAGATGAAGATGGATCTGGGCGTTATATTCAACAAATGATTGTAGAAAACATTTTCTCTGTTTGATTGAGAAAACTGACAGAATAACTATTTTGAAATGCACTTGACACATATTTTAATTTGTTAATCAAAAACATTTCATGCAGAGGGTCAGTAATAACTTCTGAAATACAATATAATCTTCAAATCACTTAAATAGAACTACATTAATATTCACTTAAATGCATGTCAGATCTATTAAATACAACTAAAGACAAACATTGCTTTCATTTAACTATATAAGTCAACTGGAAAATCTCAGGAATTATTAAGTAGTTAATTGATTAATTCTTGGATATCAGTCAATGAGATCTACAGTTCATGTCCATGTTTCTGTAGCTCCAACATTATCTTAGTTTTCTCTAATTCCAGTTTTTGTCATTTCTAATTTGTTTTGCTTTCTCCAGTGTTAATACTTCAAATTGTTTTTCCAGTATATGGTTCATGGTCATCTTGCTTGCAGCGCCTTTCTGTGACTCCATGTCTGAGCAACTTCCCACAGGTGCCACGGGTGCTGTCCAAATAATCTCCTTTAATAAGAAGAGAACAATGTTAGCAACGTTAATGAGTGACAGGAACAATTTCTTTGTCGTAAACATTTCTTTGCAAGAATGCTGTTGCCACTACATGCTACTTAAGTCTCTTGTAGTCTTCAGTCATCAGTGAAAAAGTTTATGTTCTGTTTTTTTAAAAAATTTTTTATGGTAATGGTAGGAGACATAGTGACTTTTGTGGAACTGGCTATGTGAACACACAAACTGTGAACATGATTTGTAAAGGCTAAGTAGTCTCAAAATACAGTCACACTATGGCCGCCATAGGAAATGAATGGGATACAAAAAATCTGAAAAGATTGAGGGGTCCACAAAATATCAAAATAGACACACCTACTCACACACTCACATGCATACACAAGCAGACAGAGTGAGATCAAAGGCTGTCTGAGACTTTACCAGTTATACTCTCAATTAAGAGTCTTTTTTTACATCAAGAACTTGAAATCAGATTAGAGCCAGAATGATTAAGGTTTGTTCAAGCACTCTTATTCGTTTTTACCATTTTATTATTAGTTATGGGTAACAAAATATTTTCTCTTTGTTCAAGATTGACTGTAACAGTAATACAAAGGCTGACACATCAACATTTCAATAAAAAAGTAAACTTTGACAAAAAGTAGTCTTTGATAATGTCTAAACATATATACAAATGCAAAACCTAATAAAAGTAAGTAATTATGTTTGACAACACTGTTCTCAGAAACTAGGTGTTGCTCAGCCTTGTATATATACTTATATAGAAAGCTATACAGGCATCTAGTGGCTACACCAGTATGGAGCATAAATATGACAAAACTATTTGAATTTGAATTGTTAATATAATAATATTATTATAATATTATACACAAGACTGTGGGATGGATAAAAATGTTTTATCCATGTGTGATAATCGCAGGTTGCTATGGTCACGCAGGTTTGTTTACGCATTAAACTCGTGGCCACTAGAAATATATTTATTAAATAAATAAGTTCTTTTTAATTTTCATAATTCACAGTGTATGTATTAGTGCCACAATCAATCAATATTCAATATTAAATTAAGCAAAAGTCAAGCTGCGATACCAAACAGGACCACAGGGAGACGCCATACACCACTAAAGCTCCTGCCATGACCTGAGTGTACTACTTTATGGATCCATTCAGAATCACTAAACCTCTGACCAGCGCATAATCTAAAACACCTTCAGCCAGCATCCAGTATAAAACACTCTTGCTTTTAAGCCAAATACACGCTGAAAATAATAATTTACTGACATCTGGACGTAAGTCACTATTCTCTCCGCAATCTCTGATGAAATCGGCCGTGTTTTCTCTGCATTAGCACTGTTTTGAACTTTCAGCTTACCGGTTTAAAATTATCTGATCGCAAAAACCTGCTTCTTTTCATTTTTAAGGTATTTTTTTCATTATAATGTACTGATTCAAATTAGTAATCAATAATTAATTATTATTCTAGCTCTCCTGACATGCTCTCTCGCCCCATACATTGAAAACCCCTGCGGTAGACCGACTCTGCTTGCATTCATTCATGTGAATTGTCGAGATGAGAGGTGACCTCTCCTGGTAGTGTGATTTATATAGTGTAATTTCTAATCACCCAGACACTGACGCTTTGACTCAGTACCGGCAACATGTCAGAAGTGCCGGTATGCACAAAAAAGTGCCGGTACGCTAAAGATTAAAATATAGAAGCTGCGTACCGGCCCACTTCAAGCAATGTAGTTCCCTCAACATAAGTCGTGGCCACAAGAAATGGATGTTGTTCCCTCAACATAGCATCTCGAGGCCACGACATAAGGACCTCCTTACCTCGACAAAATGATCTCGTGGTCACGACATATTACCATGTTCCCACGAGTTTGTAGTGGCCATGACAAAACTAAGGCCCTGTTTACACTAGTGCGTTTTCGTTTTAAAACAGCATTTTAAAACGGAAACGATCCTAGTCTACACTTGCATTTTCACTGCGTTTCAGAAACGATTTCCATCCATACTACACAACCGAAAACGCATGTCACATGACCATTCATGCAGGTACAACAATGAGCATGATGTTATTGTTTACACGGTCGTCAAGGATACGCAGAGCGAATGTTGGCAGCCACGCCATCATTTTCAAAAATCTCCGTTTTGGTCCGTTTACACTGAAACGCAACCCCGGCGTTTTCGAACTAAAACGGGGTCTGTAGTGTTTTCGAAAATCTGTTTTCGAGGGTTGAAAACGCCGGAGTAGTGTAAACGACAGGCGTGACCGTAGCAAAAGTTATGCTTTTTAAAACGAAAAAGCACTAGTGTAAACATAGCCTAAGTGAACCGAAAACATGTCCCCTCCCGGTCACCGTAGTAATTGGCCAAAATGCTTCGTTCGGCTTTTCAGAGATCATCTACTCTTCCCTGTGGATGACCTCTGACCTACTTTCTGTGAGATCTGAATTTCTGCGTTTTGAATTTTAGAATATTGAATTTGGTGTTCTGAATTTCTTCTTCATCTTGAAAATTTGAAGCTGTATTTTTAAAAACGGGATATTTGCAGTCTAACAAAAAATCCGCTGTTTAAAAATACATGTCTATAAAACTTTTCCATTAAAAAATTCAATTGTGTTAAATTTCAAATGTTCAATATTCAAGTAAAAAAAAATCTAATTCAAAACTACGTTAAATGCCACATAATATTCAGTTTTGTTAAATGACACATGCCAATAATTCAAATGTACACAATTCAAATTCAAATAGTTTTGTCATATTTTAAGCTCCATACACCATGGTTTTACAAATGAATTTCAAAGTAAGGATTTACAGAGAGTTAACTTGGTGAGTTATAACCTTTATCATTTGTATTGTAATCGCTAAATTTGTTCATTAAAATCGATTTGGCAGCATTGTATTCCTCCAGTATGCAAATGTTGAATGCAGTCTTTCCCCACTGACTTTAGTTGGTCAGGCTAATACTTACATGCAGTCTTAAGACAATGGCTGTTTATGCAACCGGGCCCTGATCTTTAATAGAGTCATATAATAGTCATTATAGATCAGTGGTCTGCAACGGTCTTCACGAGATCTTAAGTGATAATCATAAGTGATGTTGATGTTGATAATTTTTTTCCTAATATATTATATTTTTCTTCATATTTTTTATATTTATTATTTTATTTTTTTGTAACAAATAATTTAGTTAACACAAAAATTATATATGTCACAATATGATCTAAAATAAATTACAATTCTACAAACAGGATGGCTGTTGTTTCCGGAACCCCATAAAGCCCAAAATATCATATCTCTTCAGTTCTTACATGAGGGGAAAATATCCTTTAATAAAGAACAGCCGACGTACAATCTGCAGTTATGATACTGAAACCAGAGGTGCACAATATTATTAGCTGATTAATAAATGATTCTGTATTTCAAAATCTGTATTTCTTTATGTCAAGTCTTAATGTATAAGCCTTGCTGTTGATAAAAAAAAACAGAAGTTTTCTATTCAATCATGTAAAAGCTGCTTGGAAGAGTGCTGAAGAAGTAACAGGTGTGACATTACTGCTGAGACGCTCTTTGTGGGTCAGATCACTATAGCTTTGGCATTTCTGATTCTCTTTTTCTTCTTGTGTAGTTTTAACATTCCCTTTCTCTGGAAAGGGCTCAAGTGCTTCCTGTTTAATGACAGAGAGAGTTACTTCGAAGAGACACAAGCAAAAATGATTTATGGAAGAGAGTCTTGAAGACCTTTTCTTTTTTTTTCTGAACTCTATCCTATACATTCTAGTTCACGATTTTCTTGCTCTTATTTCTTATGTATGTATGTATTTATGTAGAGCAGGGTGAATTACCACAGAATTAACAGTTCTCAGGAGTGAGCATGTTGGATCCTGATTTAATTTCAACTGGTCATCAACTCTTTTGAGGCCTTGTGAACTGAAATGTTTCTAGACTGGCGAAAATTGTTAATTCAGTAAAGTAGCCTATTTACATTAGAGTGTATTATACATTTACACATTTAATGCAAAGCAACTTATATTGCATGTATTCCCTAGGAATCGAACCTATGACCTCTGCATGCTACAGGCTTTTGTATTGGTCCATCTAGCTAAACTTCTGCGGCATCCTGGGCCATTCGAGTGACTGCCATTGAGTTCAGTGGGAATTCTGACAGACAGGCTTCTCCAGGTGATATAAACCTCCTTTTGGAAATCCAATTTGTTGAATTCCCTCTTCCCCGGCTCTTTCCAAACCCTCAAAATATATCTTGTGCATTGTTATCCGTCAGCTTTCCCCTAGTGCTTTCTCTAGCATTCTGGCGCCATAACATCCTACCCCATATCCCCAAAACACACATTTGTATACGCATCCCCTGCTTGGACTTATGACACCCATTTTATCACCCCATCCAGTAAATATATGACACTGTGTAAATCAATGTCTTTTATTAATTACCAAAATGTGAATGTGAGTGTGTTCTGAGGGGAGACAAAGGGGTCAGACGTACCTCTTTGGGCCGAGAAGCAAATGGGCGAAAAACAAACAACAAGGTCTCGTAACCAGGCGGAGGGATTGACTCAGACACAATCAATTCTCCATGAGCTCTCAGTGGAGCTTCGAAAGCCATGGAAACAAAAACAACACTCCCAACTCAGGTTTAGAGCTCAAGGACCCGTCCTGTTTATTTTCAATCTCCCAAACCAACCCTATTATTATTCCTGCAGCGGTCGGAGTTGACTTGTAAAATACTCTGTGTGGGAGGGATGGAGAAAGCTTTTTGAGTTCCATCACAACAAAGTTCACTCTATAAGGTGACAAAATCGCAGTTTTTTGCATGCCAACACCTGGCCATTATCTAATGGCCTAATTAGTCTGTAATAAAGGAGACTAATGGGCTCTGTTCATTTAAACTAATGAAGGTGAATTACCTGGCTTTTGGCACCCTATCCCACCCACATTAAGAGTAAATGTTGAGTCCTTCAGTGTAATTATAAATAATACAAATTAATTTCATTAAGCTTCTGTCAGGTATATAATAATTTAAAGTGATGTTTGAATAAACCAAGACAGCTTTGTCAAATTCGGTTTGTTTTAATCATGCTTTTCATTACTTCTAACCTTTTTTCTCTTGGCTCTCTCTTTCATTTTCTGTCCTTCCATCTCCTCTTCTGCCCTTTCTTCCGATCTCTTCTCCTCTCCTGCAGTGACCGCATGATTTATGCTTCTCTCCTAGTCTGAGAGTACATAAATACATATAAAGGTTGTAAACTCCCACTATCCATAAAAATGATTAAAGCACCTATTTTGGTTAAATCGGTGCCGCTGCGGGCCGCTTAACATTCATCCACGGGCCGCATTTGGCCCGCGTGCCGTAGTTTGGACACCCCTGCTTTAGACTGATTGGAGTGATCTGTTATTGCTTATTAGAGACAGGTCTGTAGCTACAGGCAAGATCTATGAGATCTTTTACCACTGAAACTTGTGTAACATAAAGATGTTCAGGATCATCAGAGTGCTACCTTTGTGTGTGTTGAATATGCCATTTGAAATGGTGGTCATCTCTGTATGTGCATCTGAATATCCTTCAGCATGATGCTCTCCAGTCATGCCCTCACTGGGATGAATAGACCTGACCTAAGCATTAAAGAAATGAAGCCCATATCTGTCTTATTTGGAGCAGATTTATATAAAGTGCACAAATGAATTAATTTGAATGGATAATTGATAAAGTGAAGACAATGTTTATATATATTTCGAAGTCAAAGTGTCAAATGTATGAATTTAAACATTCTGGTGCCTCATTAAAGATAATGTATTTTTATTATATTGCGCTCTGAAGTACTTTATTTTGATTGGTCAGTCGTGACATCCTGCAGTTTGATATATACTCAAATCTACCGTCACAAATGACAACACCATGTTCATCCGGGTAACTGAAACCGGTGTCATTAGCAATGGTGTCCATATTAACATTACTGTAATATTGTTGCTATGTTTGTGTTATTTATACATTGTAAAAGACGTTTTTGTTTCTAAGACAATAAACATAACGTCTACATATATATATATATATATATATATATATTTGTGTGTATCCTTGAAATAAATGTGATAATGTTGCTACAGTCAGTTGGTTATTTTCATAAAATAAACATCTCTTAATATCTGTAGCCTATTGTGTATGCAAAATGGTGTCACATTGAGTAATTTAAATTTAAATGATTTCAAAGAATAATTAATTATAGTTATTGTTATTAAATTATATATATATATACACATACATACATATACAGGTGCATCTCAACAAATCAGAATACTTCATAAGACCAATAAAAAAAAAAAAATTTTTTAGTGAATTGTTGGCCTTCTGGAAAGTATGTTCATTTACTGTACATGTACTCAATACTTGGTACGCCTTTTGCTTGCTTTAATTACTGCCTCAATTCGGCGTGGCATGGAGGCGATCAGTTTGTGGCACTGCTGAGGTGGTATGGAAGCCCAGGTTTCTTTGACAGTGGCCTTCAGCTCAACTGCATTTTTTGGTCTCTTGTTTCTCATGTTCCTCTTGACAATACCCCATAGATTCTCTATGGGGTTCAGGTCTGGTGAGTTTGCTGGCCAGTCAAGCACACCAACACCATGGTCATTTAACAAACTTTTGGTGCTTTTGGCAGTGTGAGCAGGTGCCAAATCCTGCTGGAAAATGAAATCAGCACCTTCAAAAAGCTGGTCAGCAGAAGGAAGCATGAAGTGCTCCAAAATGAATAATGGTAAACGGGTGCAGTGACGTTGGTTTTCAAAAAACACAATGGACCAACACCAGCAGATGACATTGCACCCCAAATCATCACAGACTGTGGAAACTTAACACTGGACTTCAAGCAACTTGGGCTATGAGCTTCTCCACCCTTCCTCCAGACTCTAGGACCTTGGCTTCCAAATGAAATACAAAACTTGCTCTCATCTGAAAAGAGAACTTTGGACCACTGGGCAACAGTCCAGTTCTTCTTCTCCTTAGCCCAAGTAAGACGCCTCTGACGTTGTCTGTGGTTCAGGAGTGGCTTAACAAGAGGAATACGACAACTGTAGCCAAATTCCTTGACACGTCTGTGTGTGGTGGCTCTTGATGCCTTGACCCCAGCCTCAGTCCATTCCTTGTGAAGTTCACTCAAATTCTTGAATCGATTTTGCTTGACAATCCTCATAAGGCTGCGGTTCTCTCGGTTGGTTGTGCATCTTTTTCTTCCACACTTTTTCCTTCCACTCAACTTTCTGTTAACATGCTTGGATACAGCACTCTGTGAACAGCCAGCTTCTTTGGCCATGAATGTTTGTGGCTTACCCTCCTTGTGGAGGGTGTCAATGATTGTCTTCTGGACAACTGTTAGATCAGCAGTCTTCCCCATGATTGCGTAGCCTAGTGAACCAAACTGAGAGATCATTTTGAAGGCTCAGGAAACCTTTGCGGGTGTTTTGAGTTGATTAGCTGATTGTCATGTCACCATATTCTAATTTGTTGAGATATTGAATTGGTGGGTTTTTGTTAAATGTGAGCCAAAATCATCACAATTAAAAGAACCAAAGACTTAAACTACTTCAGTCTGTGTGCATTGAATTTATTTAATACACGAGTTTCACAATTTGAGTTGAATTACTGAAATAAATGAACTTTTCCACGACTTTCTAATTTATTGAGATGCACCTGTATATATATATATAAATAAAATAAAATAATAATACAATATTGATCAAATAACTGAGCATTCTTATAGCTCAAACAGAAGAGCAAGCATTAGCATAGAAAATATCACTATTTTTTTCTTTATGTTATGTTTATTAATGTGCTTTCAAAAATGCATGCCTATCAAAATATTCCATTCTAAGAGTGTTTCTTAAATCCTCATATTTTAAAATATATATTTTTTTAATCAGAACTTTTGCGTGTAAAACAATGTTACGGAACATGAAGTATTGCTTAAGAAGTCTCTGTTTTCTCTGGCAAAATCAGATGCATACCTTCTGGTGAAAGAGAGGAGAGAGAACGCAAGTTTTTTTTTCTTGTTCTGTGAGAGAGAGAAAAATGAGAGATGGAGAGAGGGGGCTTCAGGTGTAAAAGCAGTGGGGCGTTTTGCTTGGCTCATGAAGAATGTCAGCTGGAGTCTTGATGTTAATGTGAAAAGCCTGGGTGAGTCCTACAGGCGGGCCACTCACCTTTCCTGTTGAGGTCACCAAGATCACCAAGGTGAAGATTCTTGAAGATTTTATGGATGTTTTATTCCATAAAATAAATGGCTATAAAAACAAAAGCTGATAGGTACATTCACAAGAGGCCTTAAATAACTTTTGCTGAACTTTTTTTCAGTTGTACTTTATGTCCAGACTTGGATAAAAATGTATATTGTTTCTGCTGTAATTCTTCCCTGCTACATATGAGACTAATTAATGCTCATTAGTATCACCGCTCTAAGCTATTAGGCTCTCAGATCAACTTTAGGCTGACACTAAACATGTATGTCTCTTTGTCCTAATATTAGAGAACAGTTAGGGTGGTCACCACACTTCACCCCCTTCTGTATTAATGCCATTGTGGGTAAGGGTTAAACACGGGGATAAGGAGGCCTACTGTTGCTGGCTAACATGCCCAGTTGGAGGTTCTGTGACCTGGGGTGCAAATCTGTCTTAACTAGGTCCTCTTCAGACAGCCAGAGATGCAGGCTGGCAGATCCATCATTACAGGGGGTTGTGTGTCTGTCCACAGTGCAGACCATATTTGAAAAGAAAGACTGAGTGAGGAGATTGTAAAAGACACAAAAAGAAATGAAATGAAGAACAAAAGTAAGGAAAATTATGATGTTTTTGTATGTTATACCTTATACATTTTTACTATTTCACAATTATTTTATTGTTTACAAATCTATAATAAGCTATTTAATAGCAAGTCCTTATCGTGAGGGTTGTGTGACATTCAAAATTGAGTTGAGAATTCTAATTGTAAATTCTAAATGTAAATTCTAATTAAATTCTTTAACTTGAATTGAAGATTGAATTGGGGTTAGCAAACAGGATTGAATCGTATATGGTATAATTCTAATTTGAATTTTAGAAATTAGAATTAAAATGAACTGAACTGAACACAAAAATAGTCTGAAATTTTAAAAAAGTGTAAAAAGAAATTTGTACTTAATTATTTCATATAATTTAACAAATTTATAAACCAACAGTTAATTTCCTGGAAAGCCATCTTTTGAATTTCAGTTCAAATTCCTGTCATTCTTACTCAAATTGTAATTCAACTTCCTGTGAGATATGGGCAATTCAATTCAAATTCACACTTATGAATGAATAAATAAGAAAGGGAGCCAATTTTTATTCTGAATTACACACACACCCTTTATTTTGGGGCAAGTTGTCACAAAAGATCAATGTGTCTTTAATAAATTATGTATTTTTCCTATAGGCAATAACAGTGAAAACTGTCCAATATTTTTTTGTAGCCAAGATTTTATGGTATTATGGCATTGGTGCCAATCCTGCAAAATATTAATTGACGTAAAAACGGTGACAACCAGCTCGACTCTCCTGTTTACAGTGACAGCTGGCGTTGTATTATGAAAATATTGTTAGTATTGGAATGCCTCAGGCCAAGTGAGAGAAATATTATGTACAGATAAAGGATGAAGACTAAAACCTGAAACCATTCTTGGCTGTATTCCAGCTTTGCAGTGTTTGTAGCACACCGTTATAACCCCAACATGTCGTCACCATCTCAGAAGCCCAATTTCACAAGCACTTTGAATTAACCATAATTAGAATCTTGGCTTTTGACCCTTTCAAACACAAGGGATGAGGGTGTGTAAATCAGATTGGTTCTACGGTGATCAGTAACATATGTGAACTGGGAAGAAGATGAATGTGCTCATGCCAGAGTCTATATCAATGAGCTGTGGTTTATGCAGCCTGTGATCCAGGTTTAGCATCGTGCCAATGCCAGGCCTGTGACTGATGTGCAAGATATAAACTGATGTGTTGAGAGGCAAGGGATTTTCTTTCATGCTTGAATGTTTCCTGTTAAAGGTGCAAAGCAAGAGTACAAGTGCGTCCTCCCATTTCCAAGATGATTCCAAACATTTGATAAGACATTATTTCATGCAGGTAGGGATATGTACTTTATGTTGATGTCCTTGAATATAGAAAACACAGAAATCTACCAACCAGCGTGACAGGATTTACCTATGCCCCGCATATGAGAGTCTGAAATGAGGATGTGAATGTTTGTGAGTGTGTTCACATGCTGGTAAATGTCATGCTCTTTCTCAGTATGCTCTATCAAAAGGTATGGGACCTTGCATAGCAAAGCACTCAGAAAATGGGGAAGGAAAATATCACTCACGCATTTGGCAAACATTAGGTTGCGGTGCTTTTGATCACAAAATTGAGTGTTGAGTAAAGCTCAAATAAGAAAAGACTAATTTTCTGAGAAACGTTTGTTTTCTTAGCAGGGAAATAAGCAATCTGCATTTTTTGAATTATATCCAGTCCAGGTGTGTGTGTGTGTGTGTGTGTCAGCATCAGTTTGCATGATTAACCATAACAAAATTATTCTCAAACCTTTTTACAAATCACTATTGAGCAGTTAATATTCAGGGTTCAATACAAGCTCAATTGACAGCATTTGTGGCATAGTTTGATTAGCACAAAAAATAATTTTGACTCGTCCTTTGTTTTCCTTAATAAAAGTTTTCTTTAATCAAGAAATCTAAATAGAAGTTTTCTTTAATCAAGGTTATGATGAAGTACTTACAATTGCAATGGGATCATTTTTGGAGGATTTAAAAGCAGAAATGTATTCAACATGATGCCACAAATGCTCTCAAATAAGCTTAACTTGTATTGAACTGGGAATATTCCTTGTAATGTGCATCTCATGTGAAATATCTTTTGAGTTTTAAATATCAGAAATGAACTCTTGAACTGACTTAAACCTGAAAGATTCCTCTGTTAATCTCAAACCTTGAACACTGATTATGGACGCCTCCCCTTTTGAAGAGAAACAGAACAGTGGAGTATTTCCATTCTAAGTAGATCATGCCAAATTACAGAAATGTGCTTTCAATTTCACCCTTCTGAAACAATAGATGTTAAACAAGCTAGATTTGTGTCTTATATGCAAGATTATACAATGCTATTCAATTTCATAAGTGTTCTGTGTGGTTTTTAGCGTGTTACATGTGTGAATACCTATTATACTGGTCCCTATATGACTCCCCATATCAATTTGATTTTTGCCTGTTTTATCGTCCATCAGATGAAAATCGCAAGTCTGATCACTTACAAAAAACAGCACCACCTCTCCTTAAAATGCCACATGATTTTAGATATCATTCATGTCTGTAGCACTAACAGAGCAGGGCTAAAGTTGTCCTGTCTTAGCAGCAGGAGCATCTTGAGTTATGAAGTTTCTGTGTGTGTTGTGTGCATGTGTGTTTTTAAACAAAATGTCAGATGATGTCATAAACTCTGTTCCTTGGTGAGCGATTTACATTTCTCTCTGTCCTCCCTTTTTTTATTATCAGTATTGGAGTGAAACTAGAGGCCAAATGCCTTTCTGTCATGTTTCAGGCAGCTTGTTCATACAACAGCATGTGTTCTGCATTCCTCAGGAGAGCAACATACATCATAGCCTTAATACCGCTAGCTCAGCTAACTCAATGCTGCCATAGTCCTAACCTTATAGCTTTTTCCCCAGTAAGCAGCCCAATGTGATCAATGCCTTGAGTCACAGTTTAACAAACCAGTTTAGTTAAACCATTTAGCACCTTTGGAAATATTTCAGTATTGTGCATAATTTATTGAGCTGGATATAGTTTATGTACACATGATGAAAATGCTTGACAAGCACAGTAATTCTTTCTGTTGACGTATTTCGTAGTGACACAAATTTGGGCTGGAGATATTGAAGGACTCGTACGTTTTTAACCATGATTTGCTACTCGCTTGTCATTTGAAGGTTGCAGGGGGAGGGAATCTTTCATCCGAAAGAGCATTTGATTTGACAAAAATCTGTGTAGTTTAACATAGTTGTCAAAAAAGTTTGATGACAGTAAATATTAAATGTTGAAATCAACTAAAAGTTCATTTTGTCAGCATATTGATAGCATTAAAGCTAAAGATGGACTATAAGATACAAAACCCTTTTTAATGCTGGTCCAAACTGGTTAGATGGGCCAGGCTGTTCATTAGCTTGTGCAAGCTATGTATGTATGTATGTATGTATTTCCTCCCTCCCCCTCTTGGCATCACCTCTCAATATGTGATCTTGAAAGCCTTAAAACAAACTGCACTGATGTTCATATTCTTGTGAATAATCTTGAAAACTCTCAGTCAGCAAATGTGTTGGAAGGCATTCAGCAAAGAGTAAAAAAAAACATATATGTGTGTGCTCATTTCCATTTTAGTGGCTATTCAGCAGCACTAGGGGGCCCTGCAGGGCTGTGCTAGTGTGACTGTATGATTTGTGTGTGTGTATATGAACCTTACCGTGACAGATTTAATATCAGCCTTGCCAGTGACATTGACTGTTGAGAGTTCATCTTCTGTTAAAATCCTGATACTCTAACATAACATCAAACCCTCAGTGACCAATAAGCACAATGTGTTCAGTGTGAAGCTGTTTTCACAGAGACTAAAAAGAAAAGGGAAAAAAAGAAAAGAAAAGAGGAAAGACAGGTGGACGCAACAGTTGCTACTGTCCCTCAAAGCAATCTGGCCGAAAGGAGAGCACCTGTCGGATGTGTAACCGCTTCACGAAGAGAAAGAGAGAGAGAGTCTGTCTCTGTGTTGAGTCTCTGTGATGATGAATAAGATTTAAATATTCCTGCTTAAATGTTGGTGCACTTTCAGGTGTGAATGATTAGATCTGTTTGTCAAGTACACAGGTCTGGGCTTAAATCTTCTACCTCTTCTAACTATTAGGAGGAAAATTGTATTGCTCAGATGTTGCTCTTTTGTATCTCAGGAGATTTAGAGTTTAGACATTTAAGATTTCTTAGTACGGATTCAATTATACCATATTGATTATTAGTCGTTACATTTTTATATTTGGTCAAATGGTCGATATTGCACTGTTAAAAAAAAAAAAAAGTAAAAGAAAAAGAAAATGTACTCCAGTAATTTTACTAGTTATTTTAAAATAATGTAATGAAGTGCAAATTTCAAAATACCGGTTAAAAAAATCAATATGGAAAATTCCTTAATATATTAATTTAGCACATCCCTTATTTTTTACAGATTTTTTTTTA
Organism: Sinocyclocheilus rhinocerous; assembly: GCF_001515625.1. Lineage (NCBI taxonomy): Eukaryota > Metazoa > Chordata > Actinopteri > Cypriniformes > Cyprinidae > Sinocyclocheilus > Sinocyclocheilus rhinocerous. The sequence goes on along the minus strand of NW_015662005.1, from coordinate 393,758 downwards.
CAGTGATACTTAATTGCATGTTTATTTAATCTATTTTTACTTTTAGTTTACCTTTGCCATCATCTAAAGCTTACATGATCTTTAAAACACAAAGAGTTTAACATCATAGTTAAATGTAATCTTTAGCAAATCTAAAAATGAACCTCTTTTTCATACTGTACAGTGCCCAAATGATGCATAAATTCACTTGTAGAATTTAAAACAGTTGATTTGTATTTTTACATTTTTATAATATTAGCATTGAATTATATTATTATTAATAAGGTTTATCTGTATTTGGTAGAATTTTAAACATCGGTACATCCCTAGTTCTCAGTTATGTACTGTACAATATCATTGAATTATCAACTTTGTCTTCCTATAATTCCTTAAAAATTTAATAAAATAAAAACAGACAAATTACACACACACACACACACATACACATACACACAAATTGGTCTTCTAAGAATTTGCTGAGAAATATTTGAGTTTGATTTAAAATCTCTGGCTTATGATTGCAGACTTTGGTGTTTGGTGCAAATCTGAGCACAGTTTGAGACATAATCTGCATCAGCTCTTGAGTAGACACGTGAGATTTTTACTCTGTGTCTGTTTCTCAGGAGAACAAACTGAGAATATATGGAGCAAAAGTCTCGATGTAATCTCATTTGTTTTCTCCTATACAGTAAAGAGAGTGATTTTTCTATCCTATGGTTTGTGTGTGTGCTGTTATAACCACTTCTCTCTATTGGTGTGTTAGGTGAGCTGTGCCATTTGTTTTCCCCATAGCCATGACGTTGCTGTGTGTGTGTGTGTGTGTGTGCATGAGTCTGCTAGACTCATATGAGACATTACAGGATAGCTGAGCCTCTCTTATGGGCCACAGCTGCTCATGTTGTAGTGCCTGTGTGATGTCATCTTTAATGGACATCCATTTCCACTGGGAAACAGGAGGGAGGGAAATTATCTTCATAAAGCCACCTGCATACTGGTGCATATGTACCACTGTGTACGAGACCTCTGAAAGAGAAGGTAAGGTGGGTTGGGATATGGATTGATCAAACTGAACTCCTTGGTGGCTTTGTTTCCAGGAGATGATAGCATTACTGGGGAACAGAAAAATCAATGATTTTTTGGAAATGAACGGGGTGTGTGAGTGTGTGTTAGGGTGTGGAGGGGGGATTTGCATTCAGGGTCAGACCCTTTACGCAAACCCTACACCGTCTTGAGTAAAGGAGAGCCCCGCTAGGGACGTAAGGTGAGACACTGGGGCAGATGGAAGGGTGACGGAGTGAAGGTGTGTGTGTGTCTGTCTGCATGTGCTCTGGTGAGTGTGTGGAAATCTATCTATCTATCTATCTATCTATCTATCTAAACAGAAAAATCAATGATTTTTTGGAAATGAACGGGGTGTGTGAGTGTGTGTTAGGGTGTGGAGGGGGGATTTGCATTCAGGGTCAGACCCTTTACGCAAACCCTACACCGTCTTGAGTAAAGGAGAGCCCCGCTAGGGACGTAAGGTGAGACACTGGGGCAGATGGAAGGGTGACGGAGTGAAGGTGTGTGTGTGTCTGTCTGCATGTGCTCTGGTGAGTGTGTGGAAATCTATCTATCTATCTATCTATTTTTCTATCTATCTGTCTGTCTGTCTGTCTGTCCATCTGACTATCTAACTTATATCTATCTAACATCTATCTATCCGTCCGTCTGTCCGTCTGTATGTCTGTCCATCTGACTATCTAACTTCTATCTATCTAACATCTATATATATCCGTCCGTCTGTATGTCTGTCCATCTGACTATCTAACTTCTATCTATCTAACATCTATCCATCCGTCCATCTGTGTGCATGAGTGTGCATCCATCCATCTATAAAGATCTACAAACAGAGCACAGCTCTAAGACTTGAGTGATGGAAAATGGCAGTGGGAGAGCCAACAGTTTCACAGGGAGGACAGAAGGAAAGGAACAAAAAGATAAAAGACTCTGCTATGTTTTAATTATTAAATTCTACAAAAGTACTAAAGAATTGGGCTAAAGGTATCCTGTCAAATGCAGAATAATCACTCTGTTCTCTCTGTTCCTTCTCCACTGGTTGTTTGAATCTTTCCTTTCCCTTTTCTCTTCACTCTCATTTCCATCTGCCTCTCTTTATAAAAAGGTTACTTTCTTCTTTTCCCCTCTTCATTTCTTCCTCAGACAGAATGATCTCCTTTGCGGTGTACGTGACTACATGTGAGTGTGCAGGTATGTTTCCATGTTTGTAAGCAAGCGTAATTCCACCCCCACCCTCCGCCTCATTAGGTTCATTCTGAAGGATTTGATTAAATATTTAAAGTGGGCAGCACTTTCTCTGGCATCAGGTGTAAGCCACTGCTGTAATCATAGATAACACTGTAATTACACTGCAGTTAACCGTACGAGTGTGTGTGTCTGTGTGTGTTTGAAATATGAGCACACTAAACCCTGTAATTCATGTGTACCTTCCCAGTCTCCCACACTGTTCTCCTTGCTCCTTCTGATATACACACACACACACCTTTTTTTCTGTTTCGTAATCCTCCCACAATGCCTGCATGTTTCCTTTCTCTTTCTTTGATGCTGGATAGAGAGTGCAAAAGCAGCAGAGAGAGACAGAGAAAGAGAAAGAGAAAGATGGAAGGAGGGAGAGATTACACTCATTCTGAATGCAATTATGCACACAGGCATGAATTTCATAGACATCTGATTTGATGCTGATATGTGGATGTTTACTTAAGCTTTATGAAAAGAATTAGCTAAATTTCTTTGTGTGTATATATATATATATATATAGTTTTGATTTAGTTTAAATTCTAAGCTGAGCTGATGATATCCTTGACTTTCCTGAACAACCAGTGGTTACCACCATGATGACTCCCTATTTCCATTAGCTTGTTTTCCACCGGTCTCAACATACACTTACACCCAACAAACCAGAACCTGTCAGATAAAGTTAAATATGAGCTCAATTTTTACATGTGCTGTTGTTGGTTACCGCAAACATAAGATGTTCTATGAAATATTTGTGTAGAACAACAATTAGAAAACAATTTAATGCTGAAAGAGGAGGAAAAGAAATAAGTGGGCTTGAAGCTTTAAAATGAAAATACTCTCCTAAGAGAGTATGTGTGTGTTCTTTCAAACAGATCTATGGGCTTCGCAAGCTAAAACTTGAGCTGATAGACATTGCAATAGTTGACTTAAAGGGGTCATTTGATGCTGCTAAAAAGAACATTATTTTGTGTATTTGGTGTAATGAAATGTGTTTATGCGGTTTAAGGTTAAAAAAACACATTATTTTCCAAGGCTCAAAATCACTTTCCAGAACATTCTCATTCACCGTTCCTGGCTGGTGGAATGATCTTCCCACCCCTATCCGGAATGCTGAATCCCTGACAATTTTCAAGCGACAGCTGAAAACTCATCTCTTTAAATGCTACTTGACTTCATAATAAAAAAATAAAAAAACTTTTTCTTTCTCTTTATTTATTGCTTCCCTTTTCTAGCTTGTACTTATTTGAACAATGCCTAAAACTTGGTATTTCAAGCACTTCCTGTGTCTGTTTGCCTCTTTAAGAAGAATCGCTTTATGTATTCCCCAATTGTCCTACCTAAAACGGCTCGTTCTAACACGCCCCCACATACCTACGTCACTATTTGGGCGGCGTTATGCAACTCTTCCCAGATAGTGACGTAGGTATGTGGGGTGTGTTAGAACGAGCCGTTTTAGGTAGGCGTGGTTGACTCTTAACTTTTATAAAGAATATCTCTATGGATTTGAGACTTTAGTCTTTGCAACTTTACAGATCTTCTTTATGCACCAAGAGCTTGTAACACTCCAAAGAGAAAGGAAAAATTGAAATCGCATCATATGACCCCTTTAATGAGCAGCATAATTTAAATCAGGTAGAAATGCACACATGAACATTGACCTGTTGTGAAATGGCCTAGAATATATGCATATAGATTTATATATAGACACATAGATTCTGCAAAAGTCTGTATTTTGTATCTGTCTACTGGACTCAGAATTAAGTGTTTTTGACTCATACTTGCTATGTTCTGCATCTTGGCCATGGTGCCAGTTATGGGGGGTGTGATAAAAGCTAAAGTATATTCAACGATTCAACATTTCAACGATGCTTTCAAACCTGTCAGTACCCACAAAAGTTAGATAACAAGTCAGAACATGCTAAACAGTGATTAGAAATCATGTTCTCCCGCAGAATTAAATGTCTTGAACTGTGAGTATCAAAATCGGTGATTGCTTATACGCCCCATTTCTGCATCTACTAATTAGTGTATAGCAAAACAATTGGTTAAGATGATGTGTTTATATAAAGTTTTCAATTGTTTTTCAATTTATATAATAGATTTACCAAATGGAAGGCTGTGTAGGATTTTAAAGTGCTGGACCGGGTCTATATCAGAGCTCACATGGAAATATGGGCTAGCAATAGTTAGGGGGTGGCTTGCTGCTTGGATATGCGTATGCGTGTTCGTTCACAGGCCTTGATAAATCTTTACCTCATAACTCTCCAAGGTTACTTACATGACTGATGTTTCTTCCTCTACTCTTCTTTCTGCTAGTCCTTTATACTTTCATTTTTTTTTTTCCCAGAGTTAAAGGCATTGCTCGGAGGTTGTGCTTGTACCTTTGGATGATGTGTAGACGAAAAGGTGTTTAAAAGGCTTTGTTTCCTCAGAGGCATACACACACACATACACACACCCCTGCAGTAAAACCTGATATGGCTCTCGTGATGGAGTCTGTCTTTGGCAGGTGCGGTTTCTTGGCACTCCTTGTAGCTTGCGGCGATGGGGCTTTTTCGTTGACCGTGCCTTGTCCAAGAGAGCTGGAGAACATTACATCGCACATTATCTCAGAACAATAGGTCATATCCTGAAAGTTTTATTCCCTTACACATGTGACAACACTCTCTCGCACTGACGCAGCCTAAGCAAAGCTCTAGAAGTTGTACTGATATATCCTGATTAAAATGTTCATGTTTTAAAAAAAATCATTTTCAATGTTGTATATTACAACTGATAATATAAATAAATAAATAAATTAAAGAATGCTTAAGTTGGAGCAAATTGCTCCAAAATAAAAACCTCCATAACTTAAGATTTGAGATTATCAGAAAAAGGTGAGCCAGTACTTACCTCTTGCCACACTGTTCTGGCACACAGTTTTAACTTCTCCTAATTGGCCCTTTAAAAGCAGCACTAAGGGTGTAAGCTGTAGTAAGCTTGAGCTTTTGGCTTTCTGTGCTCTGTTGAGTCAGAAATATTGATGTGTGATTTCTCTTGCCATTGTCCAAGTAAACAGCGGGTGGAAAGCCTAGAAGAAAATATCAGTCCTCAGTTATCAGATCCCTGGAGGCATGGCGGTATTGAAAACCACAATGTCTCAGTGATAAATGTATAAAGATACATTATTAAAGTATGCAGTTCTGAAGTTTAAGCTCCTGTGTGACTGGGTTCGGTAGGATGTTTGATATATTGATTCTACCAGTCCCGTAATAGAACTTGGATGCGACGCGTGACACGTGTGGCCCAGGTACACGTGTGAGCTCAATGAGCTGTATGCAGAACTCAACTGTCTGCTGGTAAAGGCACAGCTAATGCATTAACTTGCTGAAAAAGCTTGTAAATCCACTCAGCCGTTTAATACAGGGAAGCTCAGATCTGCTCTCTCTATTTCTTTCTTACTCTTTTTTTTATTTTCTCTCTTTCTCCTCTCCCTCCGGTGGCTGCATAACATGGTATTGATTATGGAGACATATGAGAGGTAGGCATTGCATTGACAGTGCTGTTCAGAGCTCTCTCACAAATAAGATGTAAAGAATTTAATGTTCCTTTCCACAACTTGTACTTCATGACCTGTAATCTGGTAATGTAGTGATACTGATGGGTTTCATTGTGCATGGCATTTTGCCTGTTTGAGATTGAATGCAAAAAAAATTAATGTAATGTGAAAACTCCACATTATGTGTGTTTCAAGCCAGAGAGAAATTCAGTATTGCTGCTTGGAGTGTTTTAGGTAGTTGAACCAAAGAGAAAGAATGAGACATTTACACAGTTTGGTTTAACCCTGCCAATGTTTGTGTGCTGTTTCTGCCTGTTTATTTTTCTTTTATGTTTATTTTATGGTTTTTCTGTTACCAAGACAGCCCTCTCCAAAGGAAAATGAATACGAGAGGTTTCTCAAGAGATCTTTTAAAACTGCACGCCAAATATTTCAACATTGCAAGTAACTGAAGGATACGGGTCTGAACGTTTTTGGATCAGCTCCATGATTAGGCACCAAACTACACAGACCTTAATATAAAACTGGAAAGAGAATGTTTTTCAAGATAAACCTCATGTTGGCTTGACAAAACCTTGCTGGAAATGTAGTTTAAAATCGTTTCAACTTTAAAGTTTGAGGGTTATTGTTTGAAGACTGTACAGGCCTTAAAGAGACAGTTCACCCAAAAATGGTCACCCTCATGGCCTTACAAACCTATATACATTTGTGGTCAAAAGTTTCCATACACTGCTGTATCTGCAAAATGTTAATTATTTTACAAAAATAAGAGGGATCATACAAATGCATGTTATTTTTATTTAGTACTGACCTGAATAAGATATTTAATATACAGTGGGTATAGAAAACAATCACCCCCCTTTAAAATAATTGCATTTTGTTGCTTTGCAGCCTGAAATGAAGATGGACACAGTTTTTGTTTTATCCAGCTGTATTTATTCAGTGCAACTTATAACATCCAAGTGAAGGATAACACCAGCATGTCAAAAAATAAATAAATAAGTTACAAAGCTATTTGACTTTCAACTGTGATCAGCTGTGGTCATTTTGATTATTGTGGTCATTTTGATCAGCTCAGCATGAAAAGAGCTTTCCTGCAGCATTTCTTTGGTAGTGCAACTGAAGCAAACAATCAACTATGGGTGGCAAGGCACTGTCAAAAGACCTCCGGGATAAAGTTGTGGACAGGCACAAGTCAGGAGATTTCAAAAATTCAAAGGCTTTATCAATGCCTAGAAGCACAGTGAGGTCTATTATTAAGAAGTGGAAGGTAATTGGTACAACACAGACCCTCCCTGGATCAGGATGTCGCTCCAAACTGGATGAAAGAGCCAGGAGGAAACTGGTTAGAGAGACCTACAGCAACTCTGAAGCAGTTGCAGGAATTTTGACAAAGAGTGGTCATTGTGTGCATGTGACAACAATATCACAAATTCTCCACAAATGTGGCTTGGCTTGTATGGGAGGGTTGCAAGAAAAAAGCCACTCCTCAAGAAAGGCCACTTGCAGTCATGACTGAGCTTTGCCAAAACGCACCTTGAAGATTCCGAGGCCACATGAGACTAAAATTGAATTATTTACCCTCAACACCAAACAACCATCCAAATAACAGCATTCCTACAGTAAAGCATGGATTTTCTCTGCAGCAGGGACTGGAGCTCTTGTCAGGATAGAAGGCACAATGGATGGGGCAAAATACCGTTAAATTCTTGAGGAAAATCTGCTGCCCTCTGCCAGAAAGTTGTCAATAGGAAGAAGGTTTACCTTCCAACATGACAATGACCCAAAGCACAGAGCAAAACTGACCACACAGTGGTTAAAGGAGGAAAAGGTGAATGTCCTTGCATGGCCTAGTTCACTTGGATGTTATAAGCTGCACTGAATAAATACAGCTGGATAAAACAAAAACTGTCTATCTTAATTTCAAGCTGCAAAGCAACAAAATGTGATTATTTTAAAGGGGAGTGATTATTTTCTATAGCCACTGTAAAAGACGTTTACATATAGTCCACAAGAGAAAATAATAGTTGAATTTATAAAAATGACCCTTTTCAAAATTTTACATACGCTTGATTCTTAATACTGAGTTGTTACCTGGATGATCCACAGTGATTTTTATATATTTTTTTGTGATAGTTGTTCATGAGTCCCTTGTTTGTCTTGAACAGTTAAACTGCCCGCTGTTTTTCAGAAAAATCCTTCAGGTCCCACAAATTCTTTGGTTTTCCAGCATCTTTTGAACCCTTTCCAACAATGACTGTATGATTTTGAGAGCCATCTTTTCACACTGAGGACAACTGAGGGACTCATACGTAACTATTTCAAAAGGTTCAGATGCTCACTAATGCTCCAGAAGGAAAAAAACTATGCATTAAGAGCCCAGAGTGCAAACTTCTGAACAGAATGAAGATATGAACATTTTTCTTATTTTGCCTAAATATCTTTCTTTTTTCCCCATTTAGTACTGCCCTTCAGAAGCTACAGAAGATATCTGCATGTTTCCCAGAAGACAAAATAAGTTCAATTTACCCTGATCTTCAAATTCCAAATTCTTCACCTCCAGGCTTTTAATGCATTGTTTTTTTGTAGGTCCGATTGGTTAAAGAACTGGTGACTGTAGCTTTAATGCTCTAGGATGAATTTAAAACTCTGCCTAACTAACATAAAATAAACAAGGGATTTTTAATAAAGTATTTATGAACATATTTCTTTTTAAAATTTGCATTAACTATCAAAACAAACTTTTATGATAGCCATTTTGTAAAAAAAAAAAAAATATATATATTGTTTCTCTCTCTATAACATGTACTCTTCTCTCTCTTTCCCCGTTTCTCCTCCCTCATCTGTCTGGTTATTATTCCTACCTGTCATTCTCGTCCCCAAGCCCATACATACACCTTTCTCCTCTCTCCATTTTCCTCTCGCTCTGAGTGAATTTATCACCTCTCCGGTGCCCCCTCTAAACCTGTTAAACGCACAGAAAGGAGGAGCATTTTCTCAGGACCTGACAGGGGAGTCTATGATGCGCCTGCAAAACGTGACTCATGGAAACAGCAGAGAGAGAGAGAGAGATAGGGAGAGAGAGATATGAACATAATTGATTCTGACCGCCGAGGTGGGATCCAGGTTTCCCGAGGGGGATCATCACAACGGGAGGCCACACTGTAACACTCCGTCTGGGAAAGGAGGTGTGAGGGAGGAAGGAGGGATGGAATATAGCTGGAGGTGATAACGATCAAATGCTTTTCTTAATTGCAAATTGCAAGAACTTATTAGTCCTGCAAACTGGCGTGAAAGTGAAAAGAGAGGAAAGGACGACTGGAGTGAAAAATGATAAAGTATAATTGTTGCTGTATTAGATCCCAGTCTATGCAGCTATGAAACATGACAGAATATAAAAAAGGGAAGTGGCTTAAAAATACTTGTAGATGTCGCCTAGGTAAATGTAAAGCACTCCTCCATATAGCTTCTGACATTTTCCCAGCATCCAGTGCGACGAATATGCATTAGCTAATTAACCTATCAGATAAGGTTAAGAGAATTTCAGAGCATGCCGCAGGTAATTGCCATCAAAGGAGAGGAGGAGCATCATCAAAGGTTATGTGTGCAACAGTGTCTGTATGGATGCACAATTTCAAGTTCTTCCATGCATCATGTACGAAGGTGCATACGGAAGAAGAAATTATGTGTTATGCATTCATGTCTTAACGTGTATAGGTGACTGGTTTTTGGTTTTTTAGCGCTCACATGCACATAACATCAACATAATATTCATGCATGTCTGCAGGCCTGCGGTATGTCATTAGCCTTATTTGCGAGCAGAGAGCAGAAAGACATCGGATTGGGTGAATGTAGGTTATCACCCAGGCAGACCTAATTCCCTTGAGCCCCCCCCCTTAGCTTTCCACTGTCAGGATCCTCCCTGTGGGAAGACATTAGAAGATAGCGGGGGGCAGGA
>NW_015662005.1:373293-383664 GCF_001515625.1 Sinocyclocheilus rhinocerous | reverse complement strand
TAGGTGACTGGTTTTTGGTTTTTTAGCGCTCACATGCACATAACATCAACATAATATTCATGCATGTCTGCAGGCCTGCGGTATGTCATTAGCCTTATTTGCGAGCAGAGAGCAGAAAGACATCGGATTGGGTGAATGTAGGTTATCACTCAGGCAGACCTAATTCCCTTGAGCCCCTCCTTAGCTTTCCACTGTCAGGATCCTCCCCGTGGGAAGACATTGGAAGATAGCAGTGGGAGGGGGGGGGGGGAGAGAAAATGCTCTACATCCTTTCCTAATTACTCCAGACTGCTCCGGTTAGCCTACCTGGGTCTCATTAAAAACAGTCAAACTTGGAGCACTTTCTCACTCCCCTTTCTAGATTAGTAAATATTGCTCTCATTAGGATGCTAAAGTACTGACAACCGAGAGCCAATGATCACTAATCTATTCTGGTGAATGAGCGAGCACTGACTGGCTGAGAATGAAAACAGGAGTGTGTTTAATCAACAAGGGAATATCTAACTAAAAATAAACCAAACAAATATGTATTTGTGAACAACTTTAGTGACTTGAATAGTGTAATTACTTGTTATACTAAAAGCTCCCAGACTGGCCCTTGGTGGAGTTGGGGCCCCTTTGTTGGGGTGGCAACACTTTGACAGTTGATGATGAAATCAGGAAGTGTTCTAGATGAGCAGTTTAGTGGCTCTTTTGTCTGTGTGTGTAGTTGTGTGTGTGTGTTCCATGTCAGAGTTGTGTGTGGGTAGTGAGATGTCCTGGGCAGATGGCTACTGTCCCTCTGGGCGATCTACTAGAGACCCAGTGGAACAGAGTGATTCTGTACCATCTGGACCACACAGCACACAGGAGAGACCAAAAGCAGCAATGTCACTGACAAGGGCTTCGTATTTACAACGGTCTCCAGGCGTAGTACAAATATATTTCTGTCATGACAACTCTCAGAGGGATTGGCATGGTAATGTACATGACAATGTTAATGTATTTGGTCTTGGCGGAATAGATCTGCTACGCTGCTGCTACTGAGCAAGTACCGAGACTTGCTACTGCCAATACATCCACAACATGCTGCTGTGAGCATGTAAGAAATATTGCTGCTGCAAATATAACATACATGAAATAACCCCCATATAGCATGCATGAATCACCTCCTAGCAGATCTATGGTGGAGCTGGGGAAGGTGGAGGGTTTCTGAAGCAAGCTGCAACTGCTACAGCAAGCACTAGTCATATATTTGAATGTTGAGCAGCGAGCTCATTGGCTACCATGTCATTAGGTCCGATTGAGTTAGACCTACCAGACTGCGCAATCTAGAGTTTCATGCCAGAACTCTGTATTGCAATGGGAAGAAACATTCATATTCAGACCTCGTAGATCTTTTTAATGAACCACATTGCATAATGTCATCAACATCATGTTCTCCGACTCATAGAAACACGAAGGATGCGAAATGTAGGAAGGAAAATGGCATAATATATAAGACTCGAATATCTCAAATTAAGTTTATTTTTCTTACACCACTGGCAAATAGTTTTTCCCTTGTTTTATGCATAAATCTAACAACACTACTGTTTGAAAGTTTGTTGTTTTTGAAATAAATAATAGTTTATTCCTGTGATGATAAAGCTGGCATTTCAGCAATCATTACTCCAGACTTCAGTGTCACGTGCTCCTTCAGAAATCATTCACATATGCTAATTTGATGCTCAAGAAATATTTCTTATTATCATCAATGTTAAAAACAATAGTGCCGCTTGATATTTTTTGTTCAGGATTCAATGAATAGAAAGTTCAAAAAGCAGCATTTTTATAAAACTTTTGTAACATTATAAATGTCTTACTGTCAATTTTATGCGTCCTTGATATTAATTCTTTACAAAAGCTTAAACCTTTGAGCAGTAGTGCATATTTAGTCAAGTTTACACATAAAACAAGAAAAAGCCATTTGCCAAAAGGCTAACATTATTTTACACAACTTAAATTGATCAAAGTAAATTGATCTTGTTTTTAGAATGTTTAGATCTTACATATTGTTTTATCAATTTGCTTTTTACATTTCAAACAATTCCTGATGGACCAAGTCAAATAAATGGATCACATTATAGGTTATGAGAGATAAGATGCTCTGATAAGTTTCCTCTTTCTCATGAAGTGTAGCTTTCAATGTTGCTAAAGCTTCTCATTCCAGTGAATGTGTTTATTCAGGTTCACATCACACTCTGGGCTCCAGACAGGACTGTGTCGGTAAATGCGGGTGACGGTTATCTAATTAGACACACCCTTTTTCTTCATTCATTCATCTTCAGCTCAGCATCATCTCTCTATCTCTCTTCCTCCGAGCAAACCAGGACGGATCGATAGAGCTTCTCGCTTCCATTAGTCTCCATGCAGGTTAATGCTGCATTAAAACATGCGCATCGTATCGCGGCTGCTTCTTTTTTTTGGATGGGGGAACTTCCTCTGTCGCTGGCTATCATTCTTTTATCAGTATCCATTCATCATAGTTCATGAAGAATTCATCCTCATCATGGTCATCTCTGCAAATGAAATGAAGGGTGTGCGCGTGCATTCGGTTTCACTGTCAGTTCTCCCCGTTTCTTTTACCGTCTCTTCTTACATGTTTTATTTTCCCCAGCATCACGTCTCTGCAATCTCCTCCTACTTCCTTTCGCTCTCCTGCAACCTCATTTCTGCCTCTCCTTTCTAGAGCCCTACATCCTTCATTTACTTTAAAACAGACACTCTCCTCATTCTAAAGCTCCATCCTCTAATCCTGTTAGAAGGATGGGCTTTGATCTCCTGTGAGTGATCATGTTTCTGGTGTGAAGAGAGAGAGTGGAAGTGAGAAAGAGTGCCACACTGATTAAAGAGGAATATGCATCGGTGTTGACGTTCCTTCACTACCTGCATCTGAAGTGACTACACTATTGGGACAGAGAAGTTACGATCATTTAATGCAGGCTATAAATCAAAGCCAGAGCTGCTTGGGAAGCACTGAGGAATACAATAAAAAATGTGATCGAAAAACTGTAACTCACAATTATAAGCGATATAAAATACTTGATGTTGCATTTGTGACCAAAATTATCACACTGGGATGGGAAACCGTGCTTTCTAATAGTTGTTTGAAATATGTGTATTAATATTACAATATAATGATTATATATAGTGATCATTTAATGATGTAAGACATTCAAGCAGACATTATAAAAGCATTAGCATTCCTTCAGTGAATATAGGTTGTTGTATACAATACACAGACTAATATGAATCCATCATGTGTCCAGCTTAAATTGATTTAATTCTTGCCTTACACGGCTCAGTGTTCTGTGAAACCTACAAATGAATTCTTGCGGTAAATGTCTGTATGGAATAAAGTAAGCCTTAAGATGCAGCAGCTTATGTGTTCGCTTGTGCTCATTAGAGTGAAGATGGGAGAAATCCAAGTCAGACAGCCAGGAGGTTGTTTAATACAAGAAACACACCAACTATTACTGCCGTTAGATATTTCTTTTTTATTTAGGCACCAATAATCAATAACGCAGAGACGATGCTCTCTCACGTACAAATGCTATTCAGGGCTTAGTTTAGCTAAAGCCACAAACAGACAAGTTTAACTATCACAGTGGCAGGGAACTCTTCAGGACTGGAAATGCTACCAGACACTTCTGTCATGAACCACAAAGAATGTGTCAAGTGAAACCGATTCGAATGTTTTCAAATGTCAATCATTAAACAATCAATCACTTCAAATATAATAAGACCACATTTTAAACAAAACATTTCTTTTCATTCTCTTTTTGAGTCAGGAGCAATCCATCAAAGACACGTTCTACAACGAAGACACTTAAGGGGTAATTTCAACAAGACAAGCAGCATTTGTCTAATGACTGTTAAGATCAACATTATTGACTTTAGGTTATCTAGAATATGAATTCAACTGTGAAAGACAAACTGAAATGGTGCTTTGGGATTTGCTGTTCGCTTTGTGCCAAGAAAGTAATGTTAGTGAACTTTATCAGTTCACTTTACACAGCACTCGTTCAAGTAGATGACTGTTTACAGAACCAACACCAGTCAAAAGTTTGAACACACTTATTCTTTATCATTACTAATGTCCATAATACCATAGTAGTCAACTATGAAATAACACAAACACACTACCAGACTTTCAAGTTGTCCCGAACACAACAAACTGTTTTAAAATCGGCTAAAAATATCAAATATTTGATATACTCCAACTGGACGGAATCATTGTCTGAAGCTAAAAAAAAAAAAAAATGCACCCATTATACACTGTGATTTTCTAAAAATTTGTCAACTTCGACCAGCCAAAATCGGCAGACTGGCTATAACTTTCGGAAACTAAAGTAGACTCTTCCAGACTGCAAAACGGACTAAAATCATGTAGTGTATAGTAGCCTAGATTGCACACTCTGGGCAATCTCTCAACAAAGTAATGAAGAATCCACCTGGGACGTTTTTTTAAACAGTACTGAAGGAGATGCCATGTGTACTGGGCACTTGTTAGCTGCTTTCTTTACTATTCGGTCCCATCATCCATTTTTTGCATTTTAATGAAGTTTTGTAAAAAAAAAAATAAAAATAAAAATAAAAAAGTACACATAGGTGTCATTTATGTACTGTCTAAAAAATGTGTTTTAACATTAACCATTTTAAGCATAGCTTAATTATCAGCCAAAAATGCTGTCAGGTGTGCTCATACCTTTGACTGGTAATGTAGCTGAAGCTGCAGGTTTGCTTAAGACATTTAAGACACTGTAACGGGTAAATATATTTCATTGTTAATTTCTTAAAACAAAACAGCAGGGGGAGTCTTTGTGTAAATATATATTCTCAATTTATATTTCTATATATTTGTAATCTATCTATACAAGTATACATATATAACAATTAGGAGTTTTTTTTTTTTTTAACATTCCTTTACCCTGACAATTTTTTCATGAACAGAAATATGTTTGAATAGACTAATAATATAAATAAATCACCACACATTTCACCATGATTTTTTTTTTTTTTTTTTTTTTTAAATATATAGCATTTCCATCCAAAAATACAACATAGAATACTTTTGAAACATTCATACTAAATTTAACAGTTAAAGATTGGCCAAATTGAGCTATTTTAGGGATATTTTAAATCCTTATTAGTGGACCTGCATGTCTTAGACTGAAGTCAGCAGAGGTTTTCTGGCAGTACTTATTTTAGTTGTGAAATGAGGACTGAAACTGTATGATTATGTATATGTGTTTGTGGAATGTCACTGATAATGTGTTACTTTGAATGTTCTTTGACATGTTATTTCAAGCATGCTAATCATGCCCCATTTGTATTCAGACTATAGCAAATTTTCAATTTGTCTGAGAGGTAACGTGTTTTTGATGAGCCTTTGTTAGTCTGTTTCACTCAACTGAAGCGGTTACTAAACACACTATGTGTCCACGAACCTTGAAAATGATGATTATCATCCTTAGGTCTTCCATTCACTGGCAGTTATATTACATCTGCACCTGGGCCATAGTAATGTTTATTGAATTTATGGTTTGTGAATTTTATTATTTTCTTATGCTTTTATGCATTAAACACATTAAAACGTTAAAGAAAAAAACAAACATAAAACATTGAAGCATTTCAAAACAACATTTGTTATATTAAAAAAACAGTGCAAAACAAAACAACATAAAAAGTTTATTATTAGTTTTTTTTTTTGCATTAACGTCACTGCATCCTGCATGAACCACACAGTCGACACATGGAGCAAATAATAAATTACCCATTTGCAGTTAATTTGGCCCATCAGTAAGCTTGCTCTCCCCTTTGAAGTCCAGGACATCCCATAAAAGGGTGGGATTTTCACAGTTGTGCTGTGCCCTCCAATGCTCAATAACGTCCTGTTTCTTATTAAACACCTTACTGCAAAGGATGCAGTTAAAGTGAGACCCCACCCTCAGGGATATACCTTTATTGAGGCCCCTTAATATGTGGCCCTCCTTACCTATCATCATCTCCTCTTCTTCCTCCTCTTCTTGACTCTCTCTAGCTTCTTGATGGTGAGAATGGAGGTGGCGTTTGAGCTTGGAAAAGGAGAAGAACTCCTCGTCGCAGTGCACTAGGTTGCGTTTCTCATTGAGCTGCCTCCAGTAATGTGCTGCATGTTTGACCAGTTCATCCTCTGCTTCACGGCCCCCACGCATGGCCCCATCCCTCAGTTGCACCTGGACCTCCTCTCCGTGCACGTACAACAAATGCAGCTTCATGTCAGCAAAGGTAGGGGTGATGGCCTGGCAGCGCCCACACTTAATTTGTAGCTCGACTGGGTCAACATGTTGTTCTGAGGCCTGTTCATCAGCTTCTGAAGACCTGCAAGACAAGGAACATCTATGTCAAGAACAAGGCAGCTTTAGGCAGAGTCATCGCTCAATGTTTGTTACTTACTCTTCTACAGACATATTTTCTTCATGTTGACTGATGGACGGTTCAACGGTGAGTATTACCCGGTGCACCTCTCTCAAGTGGCTAAAGTAGACACCCACATAGCCAAATGACTTCTCACAGAATTCACAGCAAAGGCTCTTCCTGGGCCTGCTTTCCGCATGGTGCAGTTTCATATGAGTGCTAAGACTGCCTGAGTGAGCGTAGGCCTTCCTGCATACCGGGCAGACATAAGGCCGCAGGTTACTGTGGCTGTTCATGTGGCTCTGCAAGTGATGCTTAAATTGGAAACACCTGTTGCAGGTAGGACATCGATGCAGAGGACGACTTCCTGTGTAAATCACTCCTCCACCACCTTTACATTCTACCACAGGCTGCTGCTCAGTAGCTTGCGAAGACTGTGGAGCACTCGATTGTTTTCCTGATATCTGCTGTCCTAATAAGAGCTGCTCCTGATCAAGGTTCTCTGATGTTGAAGAGGAAGGAAGTGGAACAAGTTGTGGAATAGTGGTTTCCATTACCAGTACTGGCTTGGGACGAATACTCCGATACTTTTTGGATATATCCAACAACTTCGCTTGAGAGGCAGAATTCGACACACCAACTGGAGGTTTATCAGGCACCCTCCTTCTGAAAAACGACAAGGATCTCTTCTTTCGAGCCTCGAAGGCTAGAATATCCTCCATGGTTTTCCTCTTCCTCCCCCGTTTCTTGCCTGGAGGTTTCTTGATTTGGGTGTTGCTGTGGTCTTGGCTTAGGCTTTCACTTTTAACTTTGCTGTCCGTGGACGTGATTTTGTTGTCTGGAGGGCTTTTCAGGCTGCTTTTGGCTCCACTCACAGTCTGCTTGTCTGAGAATGGGGTGCTGGCAAGGCTGGTTGGTGCCAGGAGGGAGTTCTTCACCTTGGCATAGGGCAAGATGGGCAGCTTGCCCTTGGGTGGAGATGGAATGATCTGAACAGCTTTGCTAAAGACAGTGGGTGAGAGGACTGTGATGGCACTGCCAGCCGAGGCTTGACCCTCTATTTGGGGTTTAACTGGGGAGATTTTCTTGACAGGGGCAGCAAGGGAGGTTCCAGAAGGATAGTGCTGGCTTTTGAGTGGACTGGCATCGCTTTTTTGCTCCACTTTTCGATCTGTCTGTGAACCTGGGAGCAAGGGTGCAACATTGATTTCAGACGAAGTAGGAGCATCAATCAAAACAAGCTGCTCAGATCCTGGGTCTGAACTCTGGTCTGATTTCATAGCAGATGATTGAGCTTGTATGGTTGCAGAAACCTTGGCTGGACTCAGCATCTTGCTACTGCCTTTTTCTGGAGCGCTCTTGCTTCTCACCGGTTGATATCTAGGAATAGGCAGCTTAAGGTTCTTCTGGATTGGCTGTTGCTGTTGTGTCTGAGGTAAGGCCACCAATGAGAAGGTCCCCTCTTGTCCAGCAACCTGCATGAGTGCATAGTTCTGGGCAGGGACAAGGATGGATTTGGGGCTGACAGCTGCGGATGCTTCTGGAAGGGCTGTGGGAGGCTGGCAGGATAGAACTGCAGATGATGGAACCACTACTGGGGCTTTGGGGGCAATGCTGCGAAACTGGAGACCCTTCATTTGGGAGTGGGGACGTGCATCACCTGTCAAAACAAGATAACTCCTAAGAAAAAGTGAACTGAAAAAAAAAAGAGAGGGTCTAACTAATTTTTCATTCTTTCTTACACACTCGCACACCAATTTACCCTGGGGCAAAGAGTTTGAGCCCTCTTTGATTCGAGCTCAGTGTACTGCTCTTGTTCATGCTGCAGCTCACTAAGTCTTATATCTCCTCATGCTTCCTAATGCACACTTACAAACAGAGACAGACACACACACACACACTTGCAGAAGGAATAAACCGCCTTTAAAGCATAACAGCTGCCTAGCAGTAGAATCGTTATTACATGAACAAGAATAACAGTTAAACAACCATACTCAAAACACGTCATGACTGTCCACACAACCTTGTGGCCTTCTGCCTCACAACTGCAGATATAAAAAATAAATATGCTCAGCAATGATAAAAAAAAAAGTACACTTACATTTATTCATTTGGCAGACACATTCATCCATAGTGGCATTTATCAGTTTGCGTTTTCTTTTGGAATCAAACCAAAGACATTGTCACTGCTAGTGTCAAGCTTTACCAGTTAAGCAACAGGAACAAAAGAAGACATACTACATAGTTCTCTATAACTTTTTGACAAAAGAGAGATGGTACAATGTTTGATTGATTAGAATTTAGTATTTAGTAGCAAGTAAAACTAAGTTGACATTATTCGGGGAAAAAAAATTGTAAAGTGTAGCTATAAAGATTGCAGATGAAGATGGAAAAAAAAAAAAAAATATGTCAGCACCCAGTTTTCAGTCTGTAAGCACAACGCAATCCCATAAATTAGGCTGCTATAGAATTAATTAGGTTAAAAACAGAAACATCATAAAGAGTTGGGCATTTATCAGGCCTAGGGAAGAGGACTATATTGCAGATGAAGATGGAAAAAAAAAAAAAAAAAATGATGTTTCAGCACCCAGTTTTCAGTCTGTAAGCACAACGCAATCCCATAAATTAGGCTGCTATAGAATTAATTAGGTTAAAAACAGAAACATCATAAAGAGTTGGGCATTTATCAGGCCTAAAAGGGGAAGATGAGAACAGTTGAACAGGAGGAGAGTACTCTATATTAGGTGCAAGAAATGGGGACTTATTTTTAGCCACAGTGTCATGAAGAAAAATAAGAGCATCACGGACCAATTAGCAGCATGAAAGGTGAGGAGTTCAAAGGTGAGATCTGGTGTTTATGTTAGAAGGGTTACGCTCCGGCCACTACGTATATCTATGCGTACGTCTGTTTTTTGTTGTGAATACCAGAATGCGTTTGTGAGAATGAATTTAGTGTGCAAATGTGTGTTTACACCTCACCCATGCGTAAAGGAATGCAGGCCAGATGTTGGTCAATAGGTCATGGGGACTTACCTAATAGCCTAACAAAATTGTTATCTAATTTTATAGGTTTATTCTAAGTGATTATAGGGAGGGACAGGTACCTAAGTACTTGGAAATGACTTTAAAAGTACATTTCTTTTTCAAACATTTCACAGTGATCTAAATTCAGTGACAGTTACACACAAACATATCAAAAATGGGGGTCATTTTTTTCATTTTGTGACTGGTTACATTTTTGGTAGTTCCTTGTAGTTTGATTCATCAGAAAACAATTAGTGGCAATTAAGTGTCAAGATTTCAGGATGTTTACATACAGTAGAATGCATTCTTCCTCTTAATGGATATAATGAGATAAATGGAACAGAATGTGTTTTTAACTCTTATTAAGCATTAAAATGTCTGTATGACGTATACAAAAATTAGATTTATCTAATTGAATACTACTAAAGCAGACAAAATCTTGGTGACTACAAAAGCGATTATTATTTGACTTTAAAAGATGAGCTTCATAAGACTGCATATTATTATCTCTATACTCACTCTGTGTGTGTGATTTCAGAGGGCTGGAACGGTGCTCTTGGGTTTTCATGTCTGCCACACTGTCACTGAAGATCCTAAACAAAAAAACAAATACAGAGAACAGAACTGAACCTCCACTGTGTAATTAACACAATAGATGCTTTAAATTACAGTGTTTAGAGGTGTCTGCCTGCGTTCAAACGATGTCTTCTCCCCCCTCTCTCTCTCTCTTACTATCTCGATCAAAACCAGAGGACATTCCAGATGTCACACAGGCTCAGATTAGAGTCAAGGCAAAGGCAGAAAAACAACAGGAGGGGAAGGATAGAAAGGGAGTGAAAGACTGTTAACCGAGGAGGAGGGGACACTGAATGAGCCAGGTGAGATGGGAACCAACCCTAGTGTGTGTGTGTGTGTGGTAGTGGGATGAGG
>NW_015662005.1:359891-372564 GCF_001515625.1 Sinocyclocheilus rhinocerous | reverse complement strand
TTTTAGGGAGGGGTTTGTCCAGGACCCTGTAGGTCTGAAAGGAGATGAAAGGAAGGGATCTGCAGGAGATAAGAGAGGTGGACACACACGGCCGTTCTGGCTAGAACATTCATATCCAGCGGCCATGAGCTCCGACTGCCACAGACATACACACACACACACACACACACACACACACACTTACATACACAGCACATCTGTCATATCTCTATGCCTCTACAAACTTCCGGATCTCTAAACGCAACACCGGCCTTTCGTACCATATTTTCGCTCGTTTAATCAAGCCTGTGTTGGCTAATTCCCGTGTTGTTCTGGGCAAGCTGTGAAGTCGCTAACACGTGTGAAAATAAACAAAATAGGGAAAAGATGAAGAGACAATAAACTGCACATGCTAAACATTCTCAGCCAAGTTCCTTCAGAAAAGTCAACGAGAATTTTCTGTCTCAAAAGAGAAAGTCCACTGATCTGTTTGATATGACAACTTGAAGAGTGTTATTTCACAAATCTACCCAGAGGAAGCATTAAGTTTTTTTAGGCTTTTCTACTTAATTTTGATCCTGAACTAAGCTATCAGTCAAAAGTTTGGACACACTTGCTTGTTCTTCATTATTACAAATTTTCCATGCTTTAGAATAATAGTAAAGTCTTTAAAACTGTGAAATAGAAGTATGAGAATTATGTAGTTTTGATAAAATAATTGTATGTATGCACAATTTATATTTGACTACAAAACTGTCCACTTTGTGTCCATTTAGATTTTTTTGACTGGTAGTGTACAGTGGCTCCAAAAGGTATTGGACACTTAAGTTATAAAAAATCAACTTAATTCCAGCTGATTAAAAACAAATAGCAAATGTCACTAGGTTTGATACATGCATTGAATATGATGAAATCTGTTCGTTTAACCTGCACATGCTAAACGTTCTTAGCCAATTTCCAACGAGAATTTTAATTCTCAAAAGAGAAGGTCCACTGATCTGTTTGATATGACAACATAAAGAGTGTTATTTCACAAATTTACATAGATTATTTAATTTTGAATTTACCGAGAAAGATATCTGATGATTTGTTTATGTAAGTAGCAACAGATCTTTTCTTCTGTATTGTGACGTACACGGAGAAACGGAATTTCAAAAAAGAAAAAGAAAAAAATGTAGGGCGGGGACTTTGTTCTATACATCAGCTGTTGATTGGATGGAGACAGATCTGGATGCCTCACATGAAGAAGTTAAACCATCTTATAGCATTGCTGGATGTGTACAAGGGTGTGTGTTTGAGTGAAAGGTCAGTTGTCTCTCTCAGAAGAGGAGACATTTTCAGGAGCGAAAACATACCACTGTTTGCCAATCTCTGTTTTTTTAAAGTCCTTGCTTAGAAGAGACTGTGCCTCTCCACAGCAGACTTACGGACACAGTTTTTGCAGGAATGTGGCACACTTACACACACACCTGCAGTATCTTATCTTGTGACAGCCAAAGCAACAAAATATTAACCAGAGGAAATGAAAACACAAACATGCCAGTACATCGTAACATGCTACGTACATGTGCCTGCAAAAAGACTGCTCTGCAGGAACAATACAACAGATGTTAAAACATGTCAGTCAACCAGAGCACAGTAACAAAAGAACCACATGAAATAATATCAACTCTACATAACACGTACAAAACACACTCTTGAGTAATTAGCTGTCACCTGAGACAATCAATGTGGAAGGGAAAAAAATCCATTCCAATTTCAAAACTACAGGCTTGCCTGTACACGCAGATGTGGACTAATCAATAAGAAAAGCATCCCACATCAGAAAGATGAGAGAATACAGAACCAAAATATTCTCACTGACTAAACCATTTCAATGTAAATCACTGCATAAAGGAATCTCTCCCATTAATGCCGCTGAAAGATATTTAGCAGAGTATCCTGGCTGCTCTTTTTAAACAATGAAAGTGAATGGGAATGAAGGCTCCAAAAAGGACAAAACAAAAAACAACAAAAGTACCACACATAGTGCATACGATTTATGAAGTATGTTCCAAACTTTCTGTAACTATAATGATATTTTTATGTGAGGAGCAGAATGAAATGCAAGTTATTATTAAAAATGTAGTAGCTTTTAAATCTTTTTGTACATCTAAATATTGTGTCAAAATGCGTCACACCAAGTTTGAATTCAATGACGATCTTGAGACTTGAGAACTGATGACAAACCTGGAGTGTCAAACTGTAAATGAAACCACTTTATGGCTTTTCAGTTGTTGAGGAAGTATTTCAGTGAATAAAAACAAATTTCAATTTATTTTGATTTATTTAGCACCCAAAGCTGTCGTATGGTTTGAAATATTGTGCAGTTTTTTTTTTTTTTTTTTTGGAGCTTGTAAATTGTATGGAAAACACTGTTACACTACATTATAATAATTATTATAATTAAATAAATTTTCCATGTGAATGCTTCAGGAAAGGATGGTTGAAAATTTCAGGGAAATGTTGCAGGAGTCAAAAGATAACGGCGTGTCATAATTTCTCTTGGCAGTGATTTTATTTTTCTTGAAGACACTGTGGTGAGGAGCCTCATTTCCGCAGAGCCGACCAGACAGGATGCTGTAAATCAAGGTACTGAACTTTGACCCATGGAATGCAGTCGCCAAGGGCAACTCAGTGTGTGTCACCTCTACGGTGAAGTGTTGGAGAGGAAGCGACTGCGACAGTCAAAATGACTCTCAGCACTTGGGTTGATGTTGCATGAACATCCACAGTAGGACGGGGGAAAGTGCTACAATTATGAATTTAGATGGGTAATTGTAGCTCAAAATTACCTTTGAGAATAAGATGATAAGAAGGTATAGGAAGTAGGGAGGATTGGTTATACCCCAGATTAAGTGATCAGGGGGTATATGAGGAAGGCCAAGAAACCGTAATGAAAGTGTGAGAACCATAGACTGTAAAAAAAAGATGGACGACGCGTCTCCTATTCCTTCCACTATAGAAAAGTGAAGCCAAAGCATCTCAGTATGGCCGCTGCCATCTTGAGTAAATGACGTCATTTGGAGCCAGAGTCTGCGCAGTAGAGTTTTGTTTGGAGCCCGAGTCTGCGCAGTAGTGTCGTGAGGTGGAGCCTCACTGGACTGAACTCCCACAGACCCAATCAACCATAACGACACGCCCCGTTTTTATAGCATCAAATTACTAGCTAAAATCAAACTTATCACAAAAACGAACAATTTAACATATATCAGAGTGATAACAACTACCTTAAATGACCAAAACCATCTTTCGGAAAATTGTATTGGAAGCGTAATTTATTTTTTAAATTTTGACTCAAGTCCCATTCGTTTATATGGAGAGGGCGGGGTTTATGACCTGTACTGCAGCCAGCCACCAGGGGGCGATCAAAGAGCCTGCAGATTCACTTTTCATGATGTGTGAGGCACACCTGGTGAGAACCTGTGGCCAGAGGCTAAGTCTATGTGAGTCACCTTATAGAACCTTTAAATGACCTTTTGCTGTTTGGTGTGACATTTGTATTCATTAAGTAGGTCACACAGTAGAGAAGACTGCATAAACCCTCACACTCCACCTTCAACCAACTCCCATAACACCATGGTTCCCTCATTTCATCACTATGCCCTTATTTCCAAATTTTCCTCCACTTCCTTCTTTTTGCCTCTCAGTACTAGGGTTGTGTGGTGTAATTGTATTAATGCTAGCTAATTCTACCTTTAATGCTTTCTATTATTGTTGTGTTTATTTTTTACTCCTCTTTTAATAAATCCCACAAAAAGTCTCAAACTCACAAGTTCGCTCAGTCATGTGCACTCATTCGGTGAATCAGTCAACAAATCCTTTACTAAATGAACTCACAGAATCTACCAAATTAAAACATGCAAATCGTTTTTTGTCTTCAAAAAGGACTTTATGATGTCAAAGGATAGTTTCTGTTGAGATTGTCATCATTTACTCACCTTCATACCATTCCAAATCTGTGTGATGTTCTGTGTAATAAAATATATCTATATAACAATTATGACATTAACTGCAAATTACTGACATTGACTTACTGATTCTGTTAACAATCCTACTTTTATTTCATCAGTTGCCCATCAAGAAAGACAACTAAAAGATATAACATTCTGTTTATTTTAAACACACATCTTCCGCTTTACATGCCCAAGCTCTTTAAAGCCGACTTGATTCTGATTGGCTGGATTATTATATTTTCAGTTACAGTTTCGTGCTTGGTGTGAATGGGCCTTATCTCACTGTGGCTTAAGCAAAACAGCTAAAAAGGTACTAACAAAGAACGTAAGAGAGGAAAACAAACCAAGGAAGGCCAACTTTACAGGAACACCGGCAGAAAGACAAAGACCTGCATCACGTTTTCCTGAGTGATGGAAGGTGTGGTTAAAGATCTCGATCTTCAAATCTGTGTATAACATCAGAACAGAGAGGCCAGGGAAAAGGAGCCTGTTATAATATGCACATTTTTAATGTTAGAGAATATGAAACTGAGCATCAAAGCTTATGCAGACACTCCTGCCTCAGTACTTGTTCACGTTTGGGAACCCTAGAGACTTAAAGGAACACTCCACTATTTTTGAAAATAGGCTAATTTTCCAACTCCCCTAGAGTTAAACAGTTGAGTTTTACCGTTTTCGAATCCATTCAGCCGATCTCCAGGTCTGGTGGTAGCACTTTTAGCTGTAGCTTAGCATAGATAATTGAATCTGATAAGACCGTTAGCATCTTGCTCAAAAATGACCAAAGAGTTTCTATATTTTTCACCCTGAGAGCCACAAATAAAGAGAAAAGGTCTCCCCCTGGGTATCTTTTCTTCACTTCAAGTCCTCAAATGAGCTAACTTCACTTTATCATGACAGCTTCCTACCGGAGGACGTTCACCTCCTCAGTGGCCTTCAAGAAACAAAAAGCCACTGCAAAGGCTGGTATTGATCCAGCATTATTTGTTAATTATAATTATCAAAGAGCAATATTCAGTTGTCAGTGTTGTTGTTGTTTTTTTTTCTTGAGTGTCTCACTATAGTTCCCACAGTAAATGCACAAACTTGTTTACCTTCAATGGAATGCAAGTTGCTTTGGATAAACATCAAATGTATAGTGTTGTCATAAAGTGGACTAAGCCCGACGTACCATGGTTCCAGCAGGCGCAATGATATTACGCAGCGCCTGAAAATAGTCCCCAGCTAGGTAACTTCCAATAAGCCTATTTTCAGGCACTGCGTAATATCATTGCGCCTGCTGCACCAACAACACTCAACTGTTTAACTCTAGGGGAGTTGGAAAATGAGCCTATTTTAAAAAATAGTGGAGTGTTCCTTTAAGAGTGAACTCAGGTAGCTTTAAAGAAGTAATAAGAGGAACGGTTGTCTAGATAGGGTAGAACCAAGAAGAAAGTCTGTTTGCACATAAACATGGTTCGTTGTGCGATCAGTGACCAGCACTGCTTTTAAATCCACAGACACAAGTGTATTCTCACTCTCTGCTCTTGGGGTTAGAGGGATGGTTCAGCTAAAAATGAAAATTCAGTCACCATTTACTCATGTAGTTCCAATCCCGTATGACTTCTGTGGAACACAAAAGGAGACGCTAGGCAGGATGTTTGCACTACTCTTTTCCAAATATAAGATAAAGGGCTGCCAAAGTACCAATAAACATCATAAAAGTAGCCTATATAGCTCAAACAGTAGTTTTGTGTGAGGAACAGACTAAGTGGAATATACTAAACAAGTCATATGAGCTACTTTTATGAGGTTTTGTAATTTCTGGAGCTTGACAGCCTTTTGTCAACATTCACTTACATTGTAAAAGAGCAGCATGAACAATCTGGTGAGTAATTGATGACAGAATTTTCATTTTTGTGTACTATCCCTTTAAGCTTCGGCATGCTGTTTTACCCCTGGTCCCTCTGAAATCTCCCAGGAATCACCCACATTGTGTTCAACAAAGGCACCAGTTGTAAATCCAGACTTCAGAGCGTGTGTCATGTGATGGAGGAGCTGTCTCTCATTTCCCTGCCATAGAGAGGGTCTCTCTGATATAGCAGCTGTTTCTCTGATGAGTTGGAGAATCTGGGAAACATTGTCTGGCGAGATCAAAGAGAAGCAGGGCTGTAATTACCGCGGTAACCAACGGTAAAGCTGTTAAATTAAGCAGGCTCAACCTTCAGTCTGTTAATGAGAAATTTCTCTCCTTCTCTCATTAGAGGAGGTATTTATGAGGCGAGTCAAAACCGCACACTGGGGTCTGGAGAGTTATTTATTGATTGAGGGCATTTATCATACCTAAACATTCAGTAAAGAGAGTTACACAGTTACAACGGAACCATCAGGTCAGAACTACGCAAGATACAAGAATACACTAAAGCCAGATTCAATTAATCATAACAAAAGAAAGAACTCCCATATCCCGACAGCTTCAGAGTAACTTCCAGAGGTAATATGTGCCTGAGAAAGTGGTATAACTACATAAACACAAGGTTTGATGGTGAGGTCTGTTTGACAGCTGCCACAATTACTGATGTGCAGCTTTACAACATTTACAAAAGACGGAAAGCTTTGAAAGAGAGTATGAGTTCTGAATTCTAATTAAATGCGCATTTTAAAGAAATACGTTGAAAAGATGGACCTTTCCATGTTTGGTTTTGAAAATTTGGCTGAAACAGCTGTCTATTTTATAACGACGTAGCAAAGGGAGTTCTCGGATCTCCTGAGACGCTCCAAAGGGGATTTGTCAAGCCCATGGTCTCTTGTTGGCTGTAAACACAGGAAATGTACAGCTGGATCCAGCTCTTAATACTGACGACTATGTACTGTACAATGTTTACCACTCAAAATACACGACTAGACCTAAATGCAAAACATTCCACTATGTTGCTAGCGGTTGCCCCTAAAGTGACTGACAAGCATCAATGAAGCACAAAGAATGAGACTGTATGCTAAGTATTGACTAGAACAGCTCCCCATTGAGACTTTATAAGGACTGGTAATGAAGAACCATGACTTATCAATAATAGCTTAGCATTATTGCAGTGGGCTGCAGTGCAGGACTGCGGTAACAGCAGTGCTAGCAAATCTGGCCTCAACCATATCAGTTTAAATAAAGAATAAAGTGTATCACTGTGCCACGAATAAGAATGCTCTAGGTCAAGTGACTGTTTTGTACAATAGGATATAAAACCAAGCTGGCAGCCACCGCAATGGCTTAATTTTCCAGTGATATGGACAATGAAGCACACCCAAGCAGTCACCTTAGTGAAACTTCGGTAAAATCTGACAAGTAATCTGTACAACCAACTTGAACCTGTAGCGAAATCTGCAAGGGGAAATATTTTGCTCTCATGTGAAATTCCAGATCATGTAGATTCCTTATGAAATTACTTTCACCCGTGAAAATATGTGACCCGTGCTGGCAAAATGAGTGGGAATGCGCACGGGCTAATTTTGAGCTACAGGCAAAAAAGTTTTTTTTTCTTCTCGATTTTAGTCAAATTTGAGGTTTTCACAAAAAAGAGTTCATTAAGCCCTCGTCTAGCGATCCCAATGCTCCAAATATGAATTAAACATCTAAAATTATCTTTATTTGTACGTTTTCTGAGAGGAGTACCTTTTCTGGAGGAAAAGATGCAACGTTGCTCTGTGATTTTGCTTTGAAACCTTCAGAAAACTTTAAAGCTGCAGTCTGTAACTTTTTTTGTGTTCAAAATTTACAAAATGTATATAATAATCGAGTACACCATGAATCCATTTTCCAAACCGTGTTTTTGGCTTATCCAGAATCACTACGGTACCCCTATGATAAGTGTTTATATTCGGACTATTTTAGACTGGTTCGGGTAGGTACCGCTGCGGAGTAGCCCAGTACCTGCGTGATTCGTCATAGACATAAACAGAGAGAAGTAGCTCCGGCTACAATGTTCTTCCGCAAGACGCACGCAGTTCTGTTTATTAACCGATAGAGCGCCAAAAGTTACGGACTGCAGCTTTAACAATTTTTCTCAAAATTGACTTTGCGGACTATCGACTTCAAACAGGTGTGTAGCTCAGTCATTTTTCGTCAGATTCCAACAAATCATACATCATTCTGAACGTCATTTAATGGAGAATGTGAAAATGAAAATAACTCATTTTTGATGTTTGATTTTTAACTCAAAATTGCTCAATGTGATTCATTTTGCCAGCACAGGTCACATGTGATCACAGGTCAGTATGAAACAGAAATTGCATCATTGTGACGCATACATAAATGAAATGGCTTTGCGAACAAGAAAAAAATAAATAAATGAAGGACAGGACAATGAATAAATCACTGGATTGTTGTTGTTTGCTAATTGCTGCAATCTCACGTAAGGGGCAAGTTTATGGCCCAGCCCTTGTGCACACCTCAAAGAAGAGAAAAGATTAATAAAATAATTGCAATATTCCATAAAAATTAAGAATTGTCAATTTTGATTTCATTGTGACGAATGTAGGTATTAACACAATTATTTTCTCAAAGACATGCAGTAAATACCCAAAGAATCTTCAGTGTCTCTGCCCCAAGATGGCCCACAATCCTCTTCTCCTTCCACAGCCCTCCACTCACCTGAAACAACCACAGAACAAACATTTCTATACATTTACTAACCAATTTACATGCATTTGAATCGATCGTACTGCTGTCAGATTGGGTACGCACAATCCATTTATACTTGGCAACATAAATGCGTCTCCACTTCAGATATAAATCTGATCTACTACACCCATGCTATATGCAAACAAAGTTCACTTCTGTGATGATACTAATGCCAGCCAGTGAAATTTTCTACCTCATATGAAATTAGTGTTTGAGATTTGCGGCCACTGTTTCTAGGTTTCATATCGATGATCGCGCGGCTCCTGCACTTCCTTATGCTGTCGTAGTTCTTTTTAGGAAGAGTATACTATATATGTGAGGCCTGAAGAACCAGATGCATTTATATTTGGTCTTTTCATGATCCTGTAACTATGAAAAATGACCAAGTGTAAACACCCCCTCAAAGGAACCTTAAACCACATAATCTGTCCAGCGCACAGAAAAGACTAAATAAATAATAAGAACGTCCAAGTAAATTATTCACTTGACATTCTTGAACCTCACTGACTACTCTTGTTAGACACTCCCGTGTGAAAATGGAAAAATGAGATGTGGAAACTAAGAGAGAAAAGTTAATTCACCTGTACACTAACTCAGCAAAAACTACGTCTTCAGCCTTTGTGAGCAGCAGAGATAATCAGGTCCAACACCTCCAAACAGGACTTACTAATGCAAGGAAGTGCACAAGCCTGCTCTCGCACACCAATGCAGATGTCGAAATCTCCACCAACACATATGAAACAAGCCTACACGGTAAACACGCTTCCTGAATGAATCTTCAGCTGTAAATTATGGATGTTCTGGGTGTAACAGTGTGATAGACGAGGGCCCTGGAGTCCCATCAGGGTAAAACACAAAACTTACAACTCTTACCTTGGATATGTATGTGTGTGTGTGTGTGTGTGTGTGTGTGTGTATATAGAGGTCAAATGGAGTCAGCACCACACAAGGACAAAAGCAGATGCTGAAGCACTCGGTCAATAACGTTTAGCCCCCAGACACTGTTGACCTCACCGGGAGGTCCGTATGCTTTACCGGCTTTATGAGTATAATCTGCTCTACAGTTAAGGGAGAAATTATCTCTTTATAAGATGTATTACTGAGGTTTGCTTATTGATTATTCATAATGCTTCACAAAGTGGCTCTCTATGTCTCTGAATAATGTATCGAGACTCAAATACATGGGAATAAATTAAAATGAGTCAACTTTATGGCTTTTATTTGGGAAGTTCTGGAAAGTGGGGCATCCTGTGTTTTTGTAATGATTAGTATAATGAGAGTATGATGTTGGTGTGAATGTGCAAATTCATTAATCATGTTAAATTTGGCTTGCATTGACCGTTCATCTAAGTGATAATAAGAGCGTTTAAAAAGAGCTTAACCTGAACTTCGCGAGCCAAATGAGATGAGGCCAAATATCGTGTGGTGTTGGCAGCTGCCATAAATAACAAAAAAACAAAACTCTGCAAAGAGATTTAACATACTGTGCTTCTTCAACAAGTATTTATGGTGAAAAAATACACTAGATTTTTTTTTGTTTTTTGAAGAAAATGTCATCTGTGCTTGTCATGTATAGTGTAATGTAAGTCTATGAGATTTTCTCGCCTGTTTTTATTGCCCACCAAGCGAAGTCTGCTCAATCCTTGCCAAAATATTAGAGGTCTGCTACGTTCAGAGTATCTCTGTAAAAATGTACAGCAAGTGTGCTGGTCTTCAACACATAGTCAAAGTCATCATTCAAAAGTTTGGGATCAGTACGTTTTTGAACAAAGTTCATCATGTTCCAAGGCTCGAGGCTGCAATTATTTTATAGAAATACAGTAAAAACAGATATTGTGAAATATTTACAATATATTACAATTTAAAATAACGGTTTACTATATAAAATTACATACTAAAATGTAATTTATTCCTGTGATGGCAAAGCTGAATGTTTAGCAGCCAGTACTTCAGACTTCAGTGTCACATGATCCTCAAGAAACATTTCTTTAGTATTATCATCACAACTGAAATCAGCTGTGCTGCTCAAGATTTTTTATGAAAACTGTGATACATTTTTTTTTTTTCAGGATTCTTTCGATTTCAACGTTTTATTGTCAAAGTTCAAAACATTTACTGTATATACTGTTACTTTTGATCAATATAATGCACCCTTGCAGAACAAAAGTATTCATTTCTCATAATCTTTTTGACCCCAAACTTTTGAACAGTAGTGTATGTGAATAATTAATGTGCTAAAATTATACCTGAATGCCAAAAGTATACATATGGTGTCAAACACTTTTGCCAACCCAGTCACAATGAAAATTTCAAAATCTGAAGTATGTATTGTGATTTAAACATTAAATTCACTAGAAACTCCAGCATTTTCAGAAACAGTGAAAGCTTTGCCTTCACCTTAAAGCAACTAGCTCTTGCCTGGCATTTTTTGACTCGACTCGAACAGCATTTCACCAATGTTTAACACTCTAACCACTCATCTTCACTGACAGTCCCACACAGTCAACACGCAAGCCTGCCACTCAGCTCCCATAGAACAGTAAAAGCACACACCTCCATTGATGTTCAGAGCACAAATGGTCTAATGCTTATGGGTTTATCATTAAAGAATTAGTTCACACAAAACTGAAAACTCAGTTTTCAGTCATCATTTACACACCCTTATGGAAGAACACAAGGGTCAGTAAATAATAGTGGACGACGCTGAGAGTGGCAGCGCTGGCGCACACAGCTCTCACATTCTCCCTCTTTATTGTTTGCTGTTGCCATTTAATAGGGATGGGCAATATCACTTATTGTGTTTTCGATACTTGATACTTTTGGGAAATGCGGCCCTGTTTCGATGCACTGTCAGAAGTGAGTGAACGCTCTTTGTGATTGATTGATTCGGTCTTGCATCATTTGCGTGTGTTCAGATGAGCCGAAAATTAGTTATATTCTACACAATTATTCGCTAACATAGGTTATTCGTCCAATTCAATGCATATTGTACGCTGCATTTTTTGTAAAATAAACAAAATCACTGGTAAAAAAAAACACCTTAGTATCGATATTTTTTATTTGAGTATCGATACTTTCGATACTCGCATCAGTATCGATATATCAATACTTCAGGATTCCCATCCCTACCATTTAACAGTTCTGTCTGATACGGATAGAAGTCTGTCTAATAATCAGAAAGAACTGTTAAACAAAGGAGCTATACAAAAAAGTATTATAACGATTGCTTTTATATCATTAGTAATAGAAAGGTAAACATTATAATACTTTCTCGCTTACTGTCAGCTTTCAGCAAATACGCATTTACAAAGCTTTGAATGTCTAATAAACATTTAATTTCACGAACCTTGCAGACTTATTCGAATCCAGCTGTGAAATCTTGTGAAGTGTGCATTTGTATCCTGCCTGATCGCCTGTACTCTGTGTGACTGTCGGTCCGTGCGAATTGAACGCGGACTCGAGGAGAGTTCAGCTTTGCTGGAGACGCACAAACAACAAAGATAGATAGATAGAATATTTATTATCTATCTATCTATCCATCTATTAGGGGTGTAACGATTCATCGATATGGGTCGATAAATCGATACGATGTCTGACGATACGATGCATCGATGCCACGTGTAAAATAAGTGAAAAAAAAAAAAGTGACGTGACATGTGGCCAAGTATGGTGACCCATACTTGGAATTAGTGCTCTGCATTTAACCCATCCAAAGTGCACACACACAGCAGTGAACACACACACACCGTGAACACACACCCGGAGCAGTGGGCAGCCATTAGGGCCTTTCGCACAGCAGGAACCTTTTCATAGTACCAGAACTAATTGTGGAACTACCCACTTTTTGCCGTTTTCGCACCGAAAACGGCAAAGTGCACGGAACTGGGTGCTTTTTTAGTACCGGACTGCCTTTTTCAAGAACCAAATTAGCTCCTACTCCGGAGCAGGGTCTAACCAGCACAACTGGTACTAATCGTGACGCAAGTAGACATTGATTGGCCAAACGCGTATGAAAACGCCCTCACCCGCCATGATTTAAAACGCTGTG
>NW_015662005.1:359006-359832 GCF_001515625.1 Sinocyclocheilus rhinocerous | reverse complement strand
GTAGGCCTATTTTTTTGTTGTGAATGTCCCAATTGAGGTACAGGATGTGAAAATTTCAGATAAATGTTCATGTTATATATTTTGGTTGCATTTGTGAGTTAATAAAAATGTAGATGGTTGTTTAAAATAGGTATATAATATCGATGATATTATCAGATGCACTGCATCAAAAAAATAACAATATCGGTCGACCACTAGTAAATAATGACAGAATTTTACATTTTGGGCCTAGTATTTCAATTACATCCCCTCTCATGCATAAATGCCCAACTGCAAAAGCCCAAGTCACCTCCAAATGTAAAAATTGCTCTGTGATTAAAGCTTTCCACTCCAAACATTGCACAGTGTTTACCCTGATAGAGCTGCCGATAAAATTCCAGCAGACAGCCAAGTGTGTGCGCATGTATTCGTGTTTGTCCACCGAAATGGTTTTCAGTGAACACATGATTATCTCAGACACACACACTTTATAAGCAGTCCTGTGCTGTGACCTGGAGTTTGAAATTGCACATAGGCTGAACAGCGTGCTGTGTGCGACTCCATACTGCATCACTGCCTAATGTGCCTCCAGCATTCATGATACAGTCAGAGGCTTTTTTTGTCCAACCCTTAAATGTGACTAACAGCTCTCTCTTGTCCAATTCTGATGATGTCAGCACTCGGCTTGACTTAATGGGGTCATATGATGCGATTTCAATTTTTCCTTTCTCTTTGGAGTGTTACAAGCTCTTGGTGCATAAAGAAGATCTGTAAAGTTGCAAAGACTAAAGTCTCAAATCCAAAGAGATATTCTTTATAAAAGTTAAGAGTCAACCACGCCTAAAAC
>NW_015662005.1:351921-358465 GCF_001515625.1 Sinocyclocheilus rhinocerous | reverse complement strand
GACGCGTTTCAGAAAGGCGGGGCATAGAGAAACAATAATGTACAGTATGTGGAAAATAATGTGTTTTTTGAACCTTAAACAGCATAAACACATTTCATTACACCAAATACACCAAATAATGTTCTTTTTAGCAACATCATATGACCCCTTTAAGTGAAATGTCTTTATATACAAAGTTTTACATTTGTTATACTGAAAACTTGAGACAAAAATCATAAAATATGTGGTGAACATGACATGACAAAAAAACTATTTAGTCTTTTAACAGATAATCACAGTAGAATGTTGCAGCCTTTTGATAGTGTCTAACTGTAATGGAGCCACTAAAGGCTGTCAGCACATCACTGAATAAAACAGCAGCAGGTGTTTTTGTTGTCGTTTAAAAACACTAGTTTAGCAACAGACACAAACAGATTTAACAGGGTATGGTTAGAATTGCACAGCTGTGCCAAGGCCTAAATTAGACCGGACTGACTGCATGTCAAAAAGACGAGAAGCAAAATTATAGCTTTCAGTCCTGGACTCTGGTATTAAACTTCAGTTGGTGAGCTTCAATGATGTCATTATTATCAGCCATGTGACCAAAGGGAAGAGGCCCTGCGCCAGTGATGTCTAATGAAAAGCCTTTTTAAAAAAAGCATGGCACTAAATATAATAATAAATAGTTTTTAGGGTCAAATTATCTTATCATGTGGCCCCAGTCTTTTACAGAAGGGGCCATTTTCAAAGGTGAACTGTGTATTTTTGATGTTTATAATACTTGCCTAAAATTTGTAAATATTTTAAAATGCTTTGATGTTTAAAATATGTAAGCCAGTCATAGATTGACTTCCCAAAGAGTGTATACGGTTTGTCAAACAATGGTAACAAAGAGTGTTTGGGGAAACCTGTTCTGAAACAATTCTGATTTGGGTCATAGTGGCATAAAAATTACCTTTGAAGTCTATGTGAATTCCTGTTTACAACTTTACTTTCATAACGTGACATATTTCCAGGTAAAAAAAAAAAAAAAAACTATTTTAATAAAATAATTAAAGCATAAAATGAAAATAAATTAATTTATACTATTTCTTAAAGACAAATGATTTTAATAAAATAATGGTCCCACTTTATATTAGGCATCTTTAAATTAATTAACTTTATTAACTAATAATGAATTGTTAGGCGCAATGTACCTACTGTGTTCATGTTGAATTGCAAAACACAATTGCTAAAATTGAAGTGGGATACGTGAAAGGTTAGGGGCAGGTTTGGTGGTATGGTTAGGTTTAAGGAGTAGAAGTAGTGTCAATAGTATAATTATAGATGTAACTACAGAAATTAATTACAGATGTAATTACAGGATGGTATTTTCAAATATAAGTACAATGTAAAACATGTACATAATAAGTGCATGGTATGAAATGATTACTTTAAATGTAAGTACGTAGCAGTCAAGGACACTTAATATAAAGTGGGTCCAAAATATTTCACAATAAGACCAGAAGCATGCATTAAGGATGTTTTAATTTCATATTGACTTTACAAAAAAAGTTAAAATGACAGAAACTTAGGACTGAAGAATGAAGCAATGAAAGAAAGTTAGGACTGGCCCTTGGATAGACACAAGTTTTGATGTTATTTCAAACCAACCATTTTATATTTAGCATTTCCATCGGAACTCTGCCTGAACTTGTTGAGCTAAATTTGCTCCTGTGTTTTTAAGCAATAGTGAGTCACTTCTGAAAATGAATCTGAAGATCATTTGCCAGAAGAGCAGGATCTGTTTCACCCCATCATATTAATACTGACTATAGTGACACTTTCTGAATGCCAAGCAACCCCCTAGTTCTTAAAATAAAATAAATATTTATAAACTGAAATGTATTTAAATGAATTGAAATGTATATTCAATAAAAATTGCTTTTTTAAGCAGTTCAAATGGCTGCAACTGGTTAGAGCGTAAAAAGTAGACAAAACGTCCCACTGAATACTGATTTAGGTCCAGGTTCTTGATGCCAACATCCTGCAGTTAAAAAAAAAAGTTCCAGGACTCAGCAAGACCATTATTGGTTCAAGAGTCAACACTACCCATAGAGCTCATTCACCTCAATACAGATCCTGTATCTGTCCTTGTTTCTCACACAATGTCTCTACGAGTAGGTCTTTGTAGAGTCACTGGAGATTCATGTCTTGACAAAAGGCCTTCACTCTGTCCATTTGCTCCGCGAGCGCTAACAGCCGACAGCTTTCATTTCCTCGCTTTTGTGTGAGTGTGTGCATGTGTTTGAAAGAGAGGATCTGCAGCACTGTATGTGAATAATAGATTCAAGCCCGCGGGTTCCCTTCAGCAACCTCTGCCTGTTTAAGTGAGAGTAGTCTACGGAGACATTTATTACCCTCCTGTCTGTCTCTCCTTTTCACTTGTTCTCAAGCACCACATTAAGAGGCAAAAAAATTATTTCCTTTTTAGTGCAAGACAAGGTCTAACGGAGTACAGAATCAAACATCACATCCCTCAGGGATTTGATATGAAAATCTTCAATGCATTAGTCAAATCCAGTTTTTAAAGCTATCTTGATCATATTTTTTCACCTACAGAGACATTTACTCTTTAACTGGTGCCAGGAAGTGGCAGACTGGACCTGTGAACAGAGACCCCCAACTGATTGGCCGATTAAAGCCAAGAGTGATCGGCCAACCACCAGAGAGCATTTCACCAACAGATCAAACTGACACCCGAATACATCTGGCTCTAAACACACTGCATTCAGCCAACAGAGAAAATGAAGACAGGTTCCCCGTGCATGCACGCTGGTGTCCTCGTGGGTCCAGGAAGGGTGCGTAGAGGGACTCCCGTGCCGCCAGAGTCGTGAGCTACCGGACCCGCGGTCCGGACAAGAACCGCACGCGTTACACGGCCGTCGGGCCAGGATGACGGGCCGTCCAGTCCCTTCAAGCGCCATGGGCCGAGAGAGAAGGATGAAGCTGCTGAACGAAGCCGCCCCCCCCTCGCGCCCCGGGACCAAGAGGGGAGCGCGTGCGGCTGCCGGACTCCGCCCCTTACCTGGACCCTTCCTTCTCGAACACTGCCCCACCTTCACTAACCCCGCAGCACGACGAGGACACCAGATCCCCTGTTTATTTTTGACACTTTATTCCCTTTTCTGGACACGATGTTTATTTTCTGTAAATAAAAGCCTCTCCGAGGCCTGACGCCACACCCACTGTGTCTGTCGTTTGCTCCTCCCGTGACAATAGCAATAATAAATGTATGTGTGTTTTATTAATTTCTCCAGTACCGATAGCAGAACCGTTAACGTCAGAGCTTATCGATACTCCGGTCTTTCATAATTTAGCCCCGGGACCGATTAAATACCAGTTTCGGTACCCATCCCTAGACAGGACAGAAGAAATCAAGGAAGAAAGGGAACGATGGAACAGCAGAAGAGAACGGGGAGGAGAAATCCCTTCAAATTGATCCCATAGAGACCCTCAAGGTTTCATTTAAGAACCTGGATTAAGCCCTCCAACAAATCACGGGATGTGAGGTAAGAGAGAGACAGAAAATGGGGGATGTGAACGAGAGATAATATGTCCTCTGGCTCACACAGAAAACCCCAGTGCTGATGGAACACCAACCCAGTGATAGAAACTAGGTTACAACTTCATCAATGTTGAAAATAATCCAACGCTTCGAAAAGTTTTCAGGACAATATAATGGCTTAAAGTGTCAGGCAGAAACTCCTCTGCAAAGTCCAGAAAATTAATATTTAAAACAGTCTATCATTTTCCAAATGCATCTGATTAAAATAAGTGCCATGCACAGGTGAACCAAAACCCACTGCCATAAAAATAGGGAGCAGCAGAGTACTGAATTTCTAGAGGAATTGTGTCATAGAACACGAATAAAGACCACACAGAGGTATGAGTAACTCTCACAATCTTCTCCATCCAATTCTTTTAGGAGACTTTTGATGTTCCAGATATATCTGAAAAAAAAAACTAGGGTAGTTGTTCCCCAGAAGTTCTCAGCAGCATGGGAACTTGTTAACACGTCTTTGTTTCCAGATGAGGCTTCAGTAAAGTGTAGAAGTCAGCCAAATAGATTGGACCAGATTTCACTATTTTGTGTGAAATATGCATCACACAACCAGTGAACGGTTTTGTCTGATGTTTCAAGAACATTCAAATGGCCAAACTGCAGTTTGGGCATGAGATACTCTCCTGCTAAGAACATAAAATGTTAGCAAAAATGCGTGCAACTGAAGGATGAGAAAAATGGAGTGAGAGTATGTGAAAAACATGAGCGAGAGGAGGAAAAAAATAAGTGCTGCTGTCTCTTGTGTGCTGTAAAACTCTGCTGGAGTTCCTGTTGATGGAGCTCAAGATGCTCATGATGCTGGGGGGTTTTCGGTATGAGTTTGTTTGTTTGTCCACCTACAGTTCCTGGGCAAACCCCCTCATATGACTGCAACTATGAAACTATGTCACAATCTGCTGTATGTCACGAGCAGCGGTAGTTTCCACAGCATGACAAGCTTCTCAGTGCTCCTCTGGTCTGGCAGTTAAACGGTGCAAGTTGACTTCCTTCAGCACTGCCATGATGGATGGCCAACACTCAACATGAATAACTAAACAGCCTCATAAATTAGCCAATCACTACTAATATCATTACACCCACCCCCACCCTTTGCCAACAACACACCCACTTATCCGGTTGCCCAAGCATTTCTACTGATGTCTGCCTTGTGCTAAAAAGGAAATTCTGTCAAATATACCTTAACGCAGTTTATTTATTTAGAATTCTAAGCATTTAATTCAAGCTATATCCTTAAGGATTACCCTTCATAAACTCAACTGCATAGAAAACAGCAGGGGAAATGATGTTAAGGGAATTCGCCATTAGTAAAAGCCACAGGTGACCTCACTGTAAAGCCGAGAGACATCACATGCTAAGCGTAGTAAATTGATTGTCCCCAGAGCAGCCACACCATTACAGCTAATTCTCAGTGCAGATGAAGAGCTGCAGAATGTAAAAATTAAACCCCAATGCAGACACAATTGAAATCATTTTGGATAGACATTAAAAAATAAAGACCTTTTTTAATCAAATAAATTCAGCCTTGGTGAGCACAAGAGACTTCTTTAAAAAAAAAAAAAAAAAAAAAAAAAAAATCTGATTGTTTTTTCTGAAAATTCAACCAAAACATGACCACATATCAATTCAATTATTAAAGCGACAAGTTACTCAGGAACAGTAAACAACTAAACTCATAAACAACTAGAGTTTCATGTCAGAAGGTTGTCACTCTAACATGTCTGGGACACCTCCTGCTCTATACTGATATTAGCTAGCTCTTAGCCCATGGTCCAGTAAGTAGATCAACAACAACAACAAAAACACACTTGCCCCATGTGAATGAGAAACCGAAAGCTCCATGTAATGATAAGCGCATCCTCTGGAAAAGAGCTTGTGGGATACAGCAGTCTAGTAAGGACTAATGCTGACTCATGACTTCCGCTTTCTTACATGCTTCCTTGTTTTGTCATGGTGATTTACTGCAACTTCCTCAATGTGTTAAAAGCAGCTATAGTGGGTATGTGAGTGTGAATGTGAGCCGTTTCATTAGCAAATGAAAACCATTTTGACTCAATTAAATTATTATTTGTTGTAGTAGTCTGTGTTTCAATTGGGCTATATTATGTATCATAAATCAGTTTTAATTTGTCTCCATTTTTTAAAGCCTTGAGGAATTTAGGAAAACAATTCTGGGTAAGGCTATATATAGTCAAGCTTTGTGAGGTGAATTAAGAGACCCTGTAGCTCAGATTGCTGTCTGGAGAAGTAAAATTCACTGATGCTGTCAAGATAGACCTCATTCTTGTCCTTTTAAGAATGCAATGTCTAAATTTAAATAAGCATTAGGAAGGAAACTCTTTGTTTCATGGCTGCCTTTCTGTTTGTTTATCATTAAACCAGCATTGACTCTACAGACGGCATACGCTCTTAATCACCATTGCATGTAAAAGGACAGGAAGTTTCCAACTACAATGCAGAATGCAAGTGTGAATGAGAGAGGAAGAGACTCAGTCTTTGTGGCGCACTCAGATCGAGCAGCAGTGTCATAATCACACATGCTGAAGCAGCAGAGGGCGAACATCTCACTCTCTATCAGCTGCTCTGCGCTACGGTTTTATTTAGCCGTGGGAGTTAGGAGGATATCCGGTGGGTGGCGGCCACTTCCTATGTGAGACCGCAGGTTAAGCTTTGGTCACAGGTTTGTGTAGCTCTGCTCGGATGCAGGTAGCATTCATTGTATCCGAGTGCCTTCTACTGATTGCACAAAGAGCAAGACAGCCATGGCACTTTAACGCTGGCAGTCTGGGAAATCTTTTTACAATGTTCTACTGATTTACACACCGAAGGTTGGGAAACCAAGAACTCATACTCATTCAGAACAGAGTTAAAAAAAAAGCCATAAATATAAGTAAACAAATAATTATAAATAAACTTATACACATTACTACTTTTATACTAAATATCTACTACTAGATACCCCCC
>NW_015662005.1:341036-351881 GCF_001515625.1 Sinocyclocheilus rhinocerous | reverse complement strand
AACAAAGGGTTAGTATTTGTTTGTTTATAATGTATTATTATAAACAATAATATAATTTTATCATAGTATATTTTAAACAAAATACTAATAAACTGCTATTTTTTTAACCAAAAATACAGTATTTTTGTTTATAATGTATAGCATTACTTTATTATTGTATTTATTTAGTTGAAGTTGATTTAGCTTTCTGCTTAGCAATACTATGATTGAATTAATGCAGAAAATAAATATGCAGATACAAATATGCAAAACATGCTCAAGACTACAATAAATGAAAAAAAACAATTAAAAAAAATTCTAAATATCTGCCTTATTTTCATTAAACAATCTGGCACCAAGAGAACTGGCATAACTTTTCGTCCTTGTATTAACTAAGGTCTGATTATTTTGCTTCCTAAGAAGTCAACCAGCTATATTAATATATATATATTATAAACAAAAATACTAAACAAAAACTGCTAGATTTTACTTTTTAGAGTCTTTATGGAATCGGAACCAGGAATGTTGTTTCCCATCTCTAATAATCTAAGGGAGAGACTAAAAGGTCCAAAAAGTATTGCCTTGGCCAAAATGCTCTTTAAAATGTGGTCGCTCTGTTTTATTTGTTACGCAAGGGTATTAGCTGAAGTTCAAATGCAATGCAACATTAGAAAAATACACAGTCCTGATCATATCCTGTTCAAATGAACTCCACCTGTGCAGGCAGGCACCTGAAAACAGAGAAGCTTCCGGTTCATCTCTGTGCGGATCTACTCACTCAGTTCTGCTCGTTCTGGTATTTGGCTCCAGCACAGCAGGGGGGCAGCAGTGACTTGACTCTCTTTGCAGTTTAAGAGGTTTCAGAGGCTGGGAATGATTACTGTTCACGGGGCAATTAGTACACCACAAGACTATATTTAGACTGTCTCCCCAGGTCCATCACTGGGTCAGGCCCAAATAACATTGCTGTTTGTTCCGTTCGGCCCTGTGTTTCCATTTACAAAGACTGGCGTTTTTTTGGTCAAAGCGGGGGTGATCGCACATCCAAAGCTCTCTCTCTCTCTCCATCCATCTGTCAGGTGCTCAGAGAGAAAAAGAGTTGGAAGAGAATCCGTGGGAAACGATGAACATCAGGATTATAAAACACAAACCATTTGCCTGACCATACAATGTGTCTTATTGGAAGTGTGCAGTTAAAACATGCTGATAAGACTATTTTCTGTTTATTTTCCATTTTGTTGGGAAGGAGGGAGTATTATAAGAAATAAATATGAACTAGTAGAAATGTCTTATTTCTTCAAGAGGTCTCCTCTAAACTCGTCAGAACATAGAAAGTGAACCCTCAACAGGATGTATTGAGTGTCATGTGACTATGTTGCGCTAAACCATCTTTATCACTAAGACTGATCACAGGCCACCTCTGCTGTATCAGCACCTTTCATCTCCTGTCATGGTAACATGAGTGACAGCTCCAAAATCCAATGACAAGCCTTTAAATTCTACTTCCTCCCTGGAACATCTATGAGGTGAAGCGCTGGATGAAATAGAGAATTACCTCATGTTCTGGTTCTAAATTATTGCTTGAAGTATTTGAGAAGACAACATTGCTCACTTGAGCACTAAAACTTGAGTTTCACCAATCAGCTTGGCCTTACTCTGAGCCAAATGACTGGTATAGATTTCTCAAATAACTGTTTTCCCATGCTTGCGATCAAGGAAAGCTGAAAAAGAAACCACGTTTCAACACCACCGTTGTCAGGAGGCAAAACGCGGAGAGATTTTTATCCTTAAAAACAGGAGGTTCGCCCACACTCTCACCTGGGATCTCTCTTGGCCAGTGTAAGGAAGCCAGGAGGTTATGGGAGCCTGGGAATGTTTAGTATGAAGAAAGTGATCCGAAAGGAGCTGGAGCTGGGGGAATTGGACAGGAAACATGGAAAGTAACCCTTTCCTGTCTTAAGAGGGTGAGAGAGAAGGGGGAAAAAATGCAAGAAAAACAAGACATTAAGGATTTGACTTATTTCCACACTAATGCAAGGTTGGAGACCTGTCAGCATAGGTACAGGCAGCAGCCGGGAAAGAATAAATGCTGATATTATGAAAAACATGGAAACAGGCTTAGTCAAAAGACTCCACTGTGACCATTTCCTTTTCCAAACAGTACAAGACACCAAAACAGTTTATGTTTACTTAATTTAAAAGCATAGTGATTCATTACAATCCAAGAAAAAGACCAAGACAAAATGTTAAAATTTTCTGTGCTGATTTTGGGTAAAAATCTGGATTTAACAATGAAAAAAATAAGTTCTGCAGATTTCTGCTGGCACCTCTGCCGTGTGGGCCTGTCCATCAGTAATCAAACCATATTATTAGCAACTTGCACTTGAATGATATAATGACCAATGAGGTGGCAGTGCTGTTTCTGAGAGTTATTTAGAGGCAGAGAACGGTCACAGGGGAGATAAGAAGACAAGTTAAGCGCTGAAGTGTGTTCTTATCGATTTTTATAAATATTTCAAATCAATTCATGTCTGCGCTGCCCAGAGCATTTCTTTTCTCTAACTCTCCGGCCAGAGGACATTTCTGCATGATATTGAACATGACAAACATTACCTATGACAGCTCAGGAAACAGCTCGGCTTCATAAAGCAGTCAGGCAATGATCACAATTCTACACACGCTGTGTGACGTGATCAGTTCCTATAAGGAGAAGAGGGCCTACGGTAATAAGGACA
This sequence comes from Sinocyclocheilus rhinocerous, assembly GCF_001515625.1. Classification (NCBI taxonomy): domain Eukaryota; kingdom Metazoa; phylum Chordata; class Actinopteri; order Cypriniformes; family Cyprinidae; genus Sinocyclocheilus; species Sinocyclocheilus rhinocerous. The sequence goes on along the minus strand of NW_015662005.1, from coordinate 349,167 downwards.
AAACATCAAGGTTCACTGGTTTTTAGGATGTTTACAGAACAAACGAGAGCTTACAGAATGCAACAGTGCAGGCATAAATTACAATAAATAGTCTAGTTATTAGTTCTACTCAGGCAGCTAAATATTCTAAAGTCGCTCAAAAAGGAGCAGGAGTGATAATTATTGGTAGATGATGATGAAAGCGATAGTTCACACAGAATCGCAGATAATTTCCATACAACAGTTCATAGGGACCAGCCCAAAAATGACATAAGCAGCAAACAAGCACAAAAGTGGTCCATAACAAGTCTTAACAAAAAGAAAAAAGGAAGTGTTTTGAGAAATGTGTTTTTTGTCCATACAATGTAAGTCAAGTCAAATAGGTTTGGTTACCAACATTCTTCAAAATATCTTCTTCCACATTTTGTGTTCATTATTATACTTAAAAATAGGTTTGGAACAACACGAGGGTGAGTGAATAATGACAAAATGCTTATTTTTGACTGAACTATCCCTTTAAATGTAGTCCAACTCATACAAATTCAGAACCCCATCCAGAATTACACATAGGGCTGCACGATTAATCGAATGCGATTGTCATGTGCATTTTGATAGTAATGCCGGTTCTGTAATCAGCAGGAAATCATCATCACGTGCTTTCAGATGGAGCAGAATTTACTACACATGACACTGACAAGTTACGCAAAAAAAATCGCTATTCTGAAATCGAAGAAATCGTTTCGTGTGTTTATTAGTCACGTTGAATCAATGAAAGCAGTTGAATCTTCTGTTTACTCAGCTGCAGCCATAGGCATTTTCTGGGTTTCTTCTGCAAGGCGTATTTGGAGTTTCAGCGCGAGAGCGCCCTCTGGCCTTTGGATGGAGATTTACTGCTGATCACAGAACCGTGCTTCACTGAAAGATACACATGACAATCGCAGCTTCTGTCGAATCGCAATCTTGATTCCATTTCGATTTATCGTGCAGCCCTAATTACACAGCTTTATGACTTAATCACAAAGATAACATTTTTCCTCAAAATAACATTGAGAACCCAAAATTGGCATGTAGCAGAGAAAAATTTTCCCTGGAGAAATCCCCATGAAATATCCAAAGAGGAAACAACGTGTGTAGGAGGACAGCGAGAGAGATTAAGTGAGTGAAGGAATGAGAGAAGGAAAGAGAAGAGGTTACTTTGGCAATCTGACCAGGTGATAAAACAGCAGACATGCTCGATGGACAGCATATAAAAAATGTTTGTTATTTATCAGTCAGCTCGAGCGAAATGAAAGAACAGTCTGCCCTGCTTCATGCTGCTCTGTGTATGGGAAACCGATTCAAGCATATCCTTGGGGTGACATAATTTATTGAAATAAAATTCAGATGACTTTAAATATGTATAACAAACACATCATGAGCAGGGCTTACCGAGAGTACATTGGGGATTATATGTAGCGTGACGTTGGCGCTCTTTTCAGCAGCTGTCCCGAATGACTAAGAAATAAAGCGGTTGTGATAAGAGATGATTCGTCCCGTTTTATGTCACTCAATGTACCCAGTTTAAACACACGTATAATATTCTGCAATCCCTGGGCAGCTTGAACAAAATAACTGAGATGACTGAGAGGCTTGCTATAAACCGCCTCTTGAAGAGGATTGTGGTTCCTTTAACTTGTGCATTTCAGTGGCCCATGGAAACTCTGACACGCACTCTTTTCTCTGTCCAAAAAAAGAGGGAGATATTCAGAAGATTTATGTTTTATCATTTTCCAGTGATATGAGTGTCAAGCTGTGGATACAATATATTTTTAGCCAGTGCTCTTATGAGCATACAGGGCTCAACAATAAGGATTATATTTATTCTGCTCACCTGGTCTGGCCAATAATGAAAAATGACAAAAAAAATGGAAAAAGAAAAAAAAAAAAAAATTTTAAATTTTTTTTAGGCAAGCAATTTTCCTGGTAGAACGTATCAGAAGCCATTTTTTTATTATTAAACATTAAAACTTATTTTTAAATTTGTAAAGATAATTGTATATTATACAGCTATAATGCAACTATCAAACAGGCATAAAATCATAAACAAATGACATAAACCCATATTTAAGTCAAAACCGAAAAATTTTCTGATGCCCATGGAGGATAAAATAAAATACTAAGGAAAATAATTAAAATAAAAAAATAATGAAAAATAAAATCAAAAATTTAAATCAATAAATAATTAAACTGTAGAGGTACTTTAACTAAAATAATTAAATTGCCTTTTTATTGTTGTAAAGAGGTATTATTAATGTATTTACACAAGAATAATAAATTGCAAGAAATTCAGTTTTCATGTTTGAATGTTAAATTAAATTCATATTAATCATGCATTGTATGTTGCAGTCTAGTAAAAAATAAAAAAAGTAAAAAATAAAAATCTGTATCTTATCTGTACTAAAAACACAATAAGAAAACAATGACATATCAACATCTCTAGACAGAAATGATGGAATAAATGTAGCTCTGCTCCAATTGTGGAAATGACAGCTGTCAACTGTGACTAATTCATAATTTGCTACTCATATCTTGTCCTGTCTACAGTTAACCGATTGTGCTTTAGTTTCTCCTGCTGCGTAATGTGGACTACAGCTGGTCATTGCTAAACTTCCATTCTGGGTCATGTGACCTAGTTTGGAACCGGGATGGAATTTGTTACTGACCCCTCCTTAAACCAATCCTCCCCCTAACATACACACACTTTGACACGCGCATGTGTGTACGCACAAACACAAACCCACACAGACACGCCAATGAAGCTAGGTGGAGAACATGCACACTGAGGCACCATGGGTGTGTGTCCACTTCTGCCATTCCAGAGACAATCTTACATATAAACAATACAAACAGACTGGGAAAGAGCAGGAGAGGAAGATACAAAGATAAATAGCAAGAGAACAAGACAGTGGAGGAGAGGAAAGGTAGCGTCCAGCTCGGGCAGCTGTGTGCTATTACTGTTCTCCCCACCCCTCCTCCCGCGGCAGGAAATGAGCAATCATTTAGTAGTGACAGGTACACGCCGAACCACGGCATCTCTCCCCTAAAACCTTGAGAATACCGCACCACAGCCGGCCAGCATTAACCCTACAGACCACCACACGTCAGCATCTGCCTGAGTCAGATACGAGCGTTTATTTCTTGTGTTTAACAGAGAAAGACTTGTTGAAAATTCACTAGCTCAGCGGTTCCCAAACGTTTAAACCCAAGTACAATCTTCAGTCAGATCAGAACAAATACCAAGTACCATCCAGTCACTACAGTGAAATACAAGTTTGCACTTTTGGGCCAAAAATGTTAACCCAGGGCCTTTCTAAACCATGGTAATGCAATCCTGGTAGTCATGAGTCAGATACGAGCGTTTATTTCTTGTGTTTAACAGAGAAAGACTTGTTGAAAATTCACTAGCTCAGCGGTTCCCAAACGTTTAAACCCAAGTACAATCTTCAGTCAGATCAGAACAAATACCAAGTACCATCCAGTCACTACAGTGAAATACACTTTTTTTTTTTTTGCACTTTTGGGCCAAAAATGTTAGCCCAGGGCCTTTCTAAACCATGGTAATGCAATCCTGGTAGTCAGGTTTAGGGATGTCACAATGTACATTTGTAAACCCTATATGTTAATGGTATTATTTGCATATTTATGAGGTCAATAACATTGATTGGACAAACACAGCTTGTGTCGGACATGTGACCTGTTCTAAGAACTGCTTGTCCATCTCTGAAAACATCACCATGTAGAAAAAAATGCTTCATTTGTTGTCAATTTAGAACAGTATCACATTTCTATCAGATCCGGAAAATAAACAATGTGTGAAAGTTTTTGTGACTGTACAAAGTGCATTAATATTTAATGAGGTAAGCACTATTCAGTTTCTAATTGGCTGTTTGTTACCAAACAATCCTTTGTGAAGATGTTACCAGCTATGGTTTTACAATATAACTTATAACACCATATAACTTTTTTTCTCTCAAAAATATACAGTACTGTTCAAGATATTTTTCAATGGTTTTGTAGAAAAAAATGCTTCATTTGTTGTCAATTTAGAACAGTATCACATTTCTATCAGATCCGGAAAATAAACAATGTGTGAAAGTTTTTGTGACTGTACAAAGTGCATTAATATTTAATGAGGTAAGCACTATTCAGTTTCTAATTGGCTGTTTGTTACCAAACAATCCTTTGTGAAGATGTTACCAGCTATGGTTTTACAATACACCATAGAACTTTTTTTCTCTCAAAAATATACAGCACTGTTCAAGATATTTTTCAATGGTTTTGAAAGAAGTCTCTTATGCTCACCAAGGCTGCATTTAAATGATCAAAACACAGTGTGAAATATTACTGCAGTTTTGAGTAACTTTTCTATTTTAATATATTTTAAAATGTAATTTATTCCTGTGATGGTCCAAATTGTCAGCTGAATTGTCAGCAGCTATTTCTCCAGTCTAGTGTCACATGATCCTTCAGAAATCATGCTAAATTGGTGCTCAAGAAACATTTCTTATTGTTTTTGAAAACATTTGTTCTGCTTAATATTTTTGCATAAACCATGATATATTATAGAAAGTTAAAGAGAACAACTTTTATTTGAAATTGAAATTCACTTGAAATAGAATTTACTGTCACTTTTGATCATTTTAATGCATCCTTGCTGAATAATAGTATTAATTTCTGCCACCCAAACGTTTGAGAATCACAGCACAAGCTGAAAGTTCGTTGTTCTGTGTTTTTGAGGGATGGCGACTAGGCCCAAGTCCCCAGTTGACTGTGCCAGTTCTGGAATGAATGACTTTACACACAACTGGCAAGCAAGCTGAGCTTTACTGAAAACAGCTTAACAGCTTACAACCATACAGCATTTCCAATAGCGCACTGACATGAACAATCACTCCATGATTGTCACTTCCAGGTGAACATCGAAAAAGAGAACAGGCCGTAACAAAAAGTTAAATAAGACCCACACAAATGCATTTTATTAATGTAGCTGGCAGAGAGCATTCAGACAGAAAGGCAGCCTGCCGCTTATTCATGCATGCGCATGATGCAGAGCGACATAAAGGTCCTCATTACAACAGCCATGCTGCCTCTAAACAGTCTGTGCAGATTGAAATTAATAAATATGGAAAAATGTGTTTGGTGCTGGAGGAATTTTACATTCATTCATCCGAGTTTTCCTCAGAATGCCTTTAGGTCTCATGGATGATCAATTTTAGATCCGTTCATATGCTTGCCTAAATCCTTACAAACAAGATCTAGTTGTAGTCAAGTTTGGTTTTAACTGCATTATTTTGCTTTACATTACATGCACCATTAGAAATGGACATTATGACCCATAATTGGTTCACCGTTATCTTTACATCAACATAGAAGTGCTTTATCTATCTTAATTTAAATGCTCTTAGTATAACTTGAATAGTAAAATATTTAAAATATAAGAAAAAGGCCAGAGTACAAACAAAATGCAATTAAATAAGTGCTCTTAATCATTACTGAATGGGCTAATGTGCTAGACCACCAGCTTGGCAAATCACTCTGATTACAAAGTAGTTCTAGTCAGCACTTCAGGTACCGCATACTGCAACAATTCCTCAGACATGCTGAATTCAGCACTGTAAACCGCATTTCACTGGAGAGCAAGAGACAGGTCTATCTGCAAACAGAACAAAAATACACAAAATCAGCTTCAATTTTGTTTGGTCTGTAACAGACTACTCCCTCAGGCTTGGAAACCTCATCTTAAGAGAAATTCAGGCCATCGACCACAGTACAGCGGTCTTATTAGAGCTGTATATGCATGCATTTATTCTCTAGGAACAGTCACAACATAACCTTATACCTAAATTGTCTTTTTGGTATGAAAGTCTCTAATGTTTAGGTCATTTAAAATATTTCTGAACCAGTGGGACAGTTTGTTACTTCAATCATTTAAGTGTGTCAGGGCTCTACGCTTACTTTTCTTTTTAGGAGCACTTGTGCTTAACTTAACTTAAAAAATTAAGGAGCACGTTCAAAATTTTAGGAGCACCTTCCAATCAATAATCCAAAATTTTATCAAAAAGTAGCCTCCCCATTACCAGGTGATATTTGACTCCTCTAACTTTATTAAAAGTATGTCATCTTTTGTCAAATTCTTAAAAATTTTTTATATTTTATAAGCTTTTTAAAATTTTTAATTAAAACGACAGAATAAGAACAAGTAGAATAAGAAACATAAGTTACCAATCAAATGAAATCAGTATTAACAAAATTAATTTGTAGAGGTGGCACAGAAGAACACAAAAGTGGCTTGGTGTACTTTCAGACATTTAATGAGGCTCAGAAGTGGAATGAGTGCAATTAAATCCATAAATTCATGATGATATTAATGTTTTAAATATAAAATTTTGAATATAGAAATATTAAATGATTTAAATAACTGAAAAGATACTTTAAAAATGAAACAAACTGCCAGCAGGTGGCAGTAAGTCACTGATTTTTATTACTGAATCATTCATTCAATCAATTCATTCGAACGGCTGATTTATTCAGGAATGAATGAAGTGGCTGTATTTATGAATGGGTAATCATGAATCACTGACTCACTAGATCAGTTTAAAAACGCAGTTCATTCATAAACGAAACACCGCTGTGTTTGAATGGAGATGCGCAGCGGCTCCGCTGTGACTTTGTTTGAAACTATTTTCGACGACGAAATAGAGCAAAATCAGACAATAGTGTTATAGTCAGACAATGTAAGCCACTTAATATTAACTTCTTGTTTATTGAATTGTATTGTATTAAATCAGTATCACATTTACAAACTCCCTTAAAAATCATTAAAAGCTGTCACTCATCTGAGTTCATTTCGATCTTACATTTATAATCAACGAAGCTCTCTACACTGCGCAATGAATCTCCTATTTACACCCTGTCTACACTTTGCTTATGAAAGGATTCGTGAGATATGTCTGTGATACATTACTCAACGCTGCAAAAACACGTAGAAACCTTTGAAACTCCCCTGAGCGCAATCACAAATATGATGAAGATCTGGTCAGTCGCACTGGTGCTCCTAAAAAAAAATTAATAGTCGCACGCAGTAGTTTTCAGTCACAAATGCAAAAAACAACAACAACAAATTACATAAATATAAATAATTAAATGTAATTTAAACTTTTTACATTTACATTTTAATTTACATTTTCCACTTTTATGTTGGGGCAAAATCTGCAGAATTCTATATAATAATGTGTCAAACTAAGCTCAGATTACTATACTTTCATTGGTAGCTAAACGCATTAGAAAAATTTGCCACAATATTTAATAAACAAATACATTAGGGGTGTGGAATATGCAAAACTTTCTGCAGACTATTGTGTACATATATATACCGTATGATGGATTCAGATGTACATATTCATCACATGCTCCTCATTAGAGCCCGACCGATATGGGTTTTTTGGGGCCGATACCGATATTAGGGAGTAAAAAAAAAGATATATCGATCGATATATCGGCCGATATTCTTTGTGTATATTATAGTACAGTACCAGGCAAAAGTTTGGACACTTTCCCATTCGTGTGTCCAAACATTTGACTGGTATAATGGAGGCAGGGCATTTAACAATTTAACAATAAACTTTATTATCCAAAATGAGTCTGACATCAGTGCACTGAACAGTAAAGTTGAAGTTTATTCAACTTTAATTCAATTCAGTTCCATTCAACTATTCCGTTGAAGTTTATTTCACTTCGGAACATTCATTCACGGATTTGCGCTACTGTCTTCACACACAGACAAAAACTTACTAGAGAAGTGTGAAGTGTGACATAAAATACCTCTGTAAATAAATATAAATTCACATCTCGCGCACTTTAATGCCCTTTGAATGTAACGTGTACGTTCCCTTGGAACTGGAATCGGGGGCTATCGATGTGGGGGTGGTCTCATTTGAAAGAGGGCCTCGAGACGTACACTCGATTTATGTTCGAGAGGGTTCCTCGAGCTGAAGGGATCCCCCGAATTTGGTGCGGATTCGTCGCGCCTAGGGCTGTGCAAAAAAATTGAATGCGACTTTTAGATGGAGCGGCATTTACTACACAGAGCCGTAGTTCACTGACAAGCTACACA
>NW_015662005.1:334612-340900 GCF_001515625.1 Sinocyclocheilus rhinocerous | reverse complement strand
AAAATGGCGTGCAAAATCGGCAATGAATCGCCTGGGATTTTGTGTAGCTTGTCAGTGATCTACGGCTCTGTGTAGTAAATGCCGCTCCATCTGAAAGCACGTGCTGGAGATTTACTACTAATCACCAGAAGCGGCTTTACTGACGAGATTCGCATGAAAATCGCATTAGATTTTTTTGCCCAGCCCTAGCTGTGCCTTTACGGAGATATGGCCGGTCAAAGTTTCAATGGTTTTCCATAGACTTAAGCTTTAAAGCGTTTCATCCAGGTCGCCAGTAGCAAACAATGGAGCACGCTCTGCTGGACAAACGAAGTATTTATTCCATTTCAAGCATTTTATCTGCGTTATATTTTCTGTAAAAAAAAAATCATATCGGCGGCATATTCACCGATACCGATATATCGGCGACAGGCTCATATCGGCCGATAATATCAGCTAAACGATATATCGGTCGGGCTCTACTCCTCATTCCCAATAAAACTCTAGCCCATATTGTCTTTCTCTCTGACATACATGCACACACATAACCCTGCTGGGTTCTTCTGAGGTCATAACATGAGTTTATGTAATGATAAGCTTCATTTTGAAAAAACACTACCTTGTTGCATCCTACACCATCCACTGCATCTTGAGGCCACACCCGTGCCCTATTGGCCATTGCAAATATCTCCCCCACAATGGTAACTCTCAATCAATTTAATGTGGAGAGGGTGGACCACGAGTTAAAGAGATCCGTCACTGGGGAGAAGGACAACATTTCAAAACCATTAAATGATGCTACAAATCTTGTAGCTGACCACAGAAACAGCTCTTGGTTACGGTGCACTGATAGGTGGCTGAAGGAACAACAGAAGTTCGGTGTAAAAAACTTCACACAATTAACCGTCATGGTGAGCTTGTTACTTTTTAATCAGAAATATGTAAACCTAGTTGTGCTTTTATAAAAGTCAAGGCAGAGTAGAGTGATATTTTATATTTTTATTGTTTTTTTAATATTAAAACAGTTTCTCCTTTTGCATATGATAGATAACTGTAAGAAAGTCATTGATTAGTTCTAAATAATAAAATAAAAAGGGTTTATAAAAATGTATTAATTATTTTCATGTTATTCTATTCATGCAGAAAAAGCAAATAGCCGATATTAAGATTGTGTACTGTTTTGTGTAAATAAAAAAAAAGTATAAATGTAAAAAAAAGAAAACTCTACAAAATGAAAAATCAGTCATTTTAAGTGCTTCAAGTAAATTTAAGCATCACAACATTGTAAAGTGTGGTATGAAAAGATATATCCATTTGAGAACTGCTATCAAACGATGCAGATAAATTAAAGTGCCCCTATTATGGGTAACGAAAGGTTCATATTTTGGTTTTAGGAGTCCCCAAAAACAGGTTGACATGCATGCAATGTCAAAAAAACACTTTCATGGTTTTATAATATGCATTTATTTTTACCTTACTTGCTCAACGACTCCCAAACGATTCACTCAACGATTAATTTTTCTCAACCCCTCCTTTGCGTGCTGCTAATCTGCGGTGATTGGTCTAATTTTAATGTGACATGCATGCAAGGACAAAAAACACTTTTATTGTCTTATAATATGCATTTATTTTTACCTTACTTGCTCAACGACTCCCAAACGATTCACTCAACGATTAATTTTTCCAAACCCCTCCTTTGCGTGATGCTAATCTGCGGTGATTGGTCTAATTTTAATGTCATCATGCCTGTAATGCCTGATAAAGCAGCGTTTGTGAGCGCAGTGCTGCTTTGTGTACAGCGTTACTGGGAAAACAGCTATTTTACCGCTCCAGAAGCAACACCTAGTGGCAAAGAATGAATTTGCATTTTCATTCAGACCAACGCGAAAAGACCAACAAGTGGGTGGCAATATGCTAATGTTTCATGTTGACGTCAACGTGAAACTAGGGATGCACCGAATGTTTGGAAACCAAAATCATAAGCGAATAAGAATAAGCGAAAAGACCGAATAAATTGTACCGAACAATGACGTGACGCTATCAAATAGCAACCAGCGTAGAGTGAGAGGCGCGCACTCTTTATAATGCAACAAACATGTCAGCAGTGTGGAAGCATTTAAACTGTCAGAGAAAGATGCAAAAATCCTTACAAGCACTGCATCGCATGTCTTCGATGAGAAGAGGAAGGGGTGATTGTTGCTGGTTTACTGTATGATTGAAACCTCGAAATGGCCTTAAACAATTAGTAAATAAACTGCAGAACGTTATGTTTTCTAATACACACACGAATTGCATGTATTCTGACAGCGGAAACAGTGTTACTCGTCAGTTGATCAGTCACATTTTTATGAATTTTTACAAGGCATGTGACAATACGATACATGCGACGTATTCGTAATGAGACTCATTTATAAATCTGCTGTCAACAAAAAGAAGCATTGCGGTCTTCCTGCGCGTTTCCACCAAAGTAAAAGTTGACAAAAAGCAAGAACTCCAACATTCATAAATGTTAGTATTGTAATTTTACTGTTGTTCAGTAAAATAAAATAAAAAGACAATAATAATGATAATTACAACAGCTCTGTTAATACATTTATTATAACATACACGCGTAGTGTTCAAATTGGGATCTGTAATATTTTCTAATATTTTAAAAGAAGTCTCTTCTGCTCAGCAAGGCTGCTTTTAATTTTACAGTAAAAAATACATGCCTGATTCAAGAAGGGGGTCTGATCGCCCAAAAATATTATTTTAGTAACTTATTAATTTTATGTTAAATTGTGCTTTGTTGGTATAATGTCTGCTAGAATGTTAAAAAATGTTTAGTGTTAAATATTTTTAAATTGTTGTTTTGTAATTGATTTTTTCTTTGAAAAACAAGACAAAACAGTAAAAAGCACATTTTGACTATTTAATTTATGCAATGGTGAAAAAAATCGTCAAAATACATGGGGAAAAAACTTGAAAAACCGTGTTCGGTATTCGGCCTTCGGCCCAGTGTTTCATTTTGTTCGGTTTCAGCTTCGGCCAAGAATTTTCATTTCGGTGCATCCCTACATGAAACGGCGTGGGATTCGTTTGAAAAACGACTCGTTTAAATGATTCAGAGTCGACTCTTTCTTTTGAGAGACAATAACTTTATACACGGTGCATTTTCAGATTTAAAACTTTGCAGGATATTTTCATTCCCTTAGAGCTGTGTTACACACTGCATGAAAGGTAATTTTCAAAAATCCATAATAGGGGCACTTTAAAAAACTGCCTGATTACTAATATTTTTAAAGAAATTTTAATGTTCACCCCAAAAGTATCTATAAGTCATGATTTATTTCAAAAGTGAGTAACATCATGATCTTACCTTCTGAGAATTGTAGTTAAGAATTTTTTTTTTTTTTACAAGTTAAAGACGTTAACATGTAAAGAAAAAAAATGGCAAGTTCAAGGCAAGAAACAAGACAAGCATTCAGACTAAATGCCACTTAAGGATCTTCAGGAAACCTTACAGACTATGGCATTTCCTCTATTTTAAATCTCTTCAGCTTCTTCCATCCTCGCAGATACAGGTTTCATAACCCCATGTCATGTGTGTATGAGTTTACGTAGGTCTGTGGCAGTAACTATTTACGTGTGGTTTGGGCTCAAGTCTTCTGAAGTTAGGAAAGGCTTGAGACAGTACTCACTCCACCACAAAACCACACTTGGAACAAGTGAGTCACACTACAGTCACCTCCTCAGGTGGACAAGGGGAAGGAATGAGTGAGATGGAGAGACGGGGACGGACGATGACTACAAAAGAAAAACATCATGTTGAATGGTACAAACATGAGAAATGGGAGAAACAGAGAGTTGTTTGTGTCCAAGCAATAGTGGAGTGTTTGAAAAACAAGGACATGCCACATCAAATTAATTAGAGATTTAAATCATATAGAACAGATCCTGACACAGACAAAGAGCACCAGTGGGAACCGTCATTGTGGTGTTTCACTGTTTCCTTTCATTCACTTGAGTAACACTGAAAACACCTATAAACTAAACAGCACTTCCTTTCTGGCATTCATTTGTCATCCAAAATGGTTAGGCCTGATTTTCACTGGAAGGAGGTCATAATGTCGTAACAATATTGTTATATAAAACAAATAGTTGTGTCGTTTATTTAGTATTGGAGCAATGCAGCCAATTTCCTATAAGAGTTGAGCAACAAGGATTCTCAAATGAGCCGTATAAAGACATTTTGACTTTTCCCCCCCAAGACAGTTCTGGCTGACTACCTGCATGTTAAAGTACAATCATCTCTGGCAAACAACATTATTGTGCAAGGTACTTACACACTATCTGGGAAGGTGGGCCCAGATGTGAGTAATCAACAAAAGGGATTGATTTATCTGATCAAGTTCCATATGCAACTAATCATTCACTTTTGAAAGAGAGAGAGAGAGAGAGAGAGAGAGAGAGAGAGAGAGAGAGAGAGAGAGAGAGTGAAGGAGAGAAAGGCAGACATATGGCTTGTGACTGACTGAAAAGTGCACTTTTGTGGAGATGCTGCTTTTTCTTTAACATTAATACCTAAAAGTCAGTGTTCACCACCATACGCCACTGTTTACAAGCAAAAGTGTTTATGAATTTGTATCTGTACATTATACCTGTACAATTTCTTGCAATTATTGCAAAATAAAAAATGAGATTAATTATAATACTTTTAATTCAGAAAGGATGCATAGATAAAAAGTGACAGTAAAGACTTTTACAATAGGCGCATTTCCATTACAGATTTGCACAAAACTTTAGCGATATTTTATAAATGTCGATAAAAAAGTATTGCGAAATGACGGCGTTTCCATTAACCAATGTTAAGTCAACGACTAAAACGTAGCCTTTTACCTTTCGCGATAAGTTATGGCAATGGATTTTGGTGGGGTTTTGACGGCTTTTGGCTATATGCGAAAAAGCCATTTCCATGGCAGGTTTGCGAATTATTCCTTTTTCACATTGCCTGAAAAACCACCTCATGCGAGCGTAAAAACTTTTTTGCGATATATTTTGCGAAATTGACCTGTTTCCATAAGGCATATTTTCAATTCGCAATTTCAATTTGCGCAATTTGAAGGGTAATGGAAACGCGCCTAGTGTTACAAAAAATTTTTCTTTCAAATAAATGCTGTTCTTTTGAACTTTCTATTTATCAAAGAATGCTTCAAAAAAGTATCACGTTTTCCACAAAATATTAAGAATATCAATAATTAGATTCTTGGGTACCAAATGACCAGGGGCGTCATGCACTTATTTTTGAGGGGGCACGAGTCAAAAACTCTCATTATAATCACTGAAGCTGTTTACACTGTGAAATGCATATCTTACTTATAGGGGTGCTCCGATTGATCAGCTACCGATCACTATCGGCCGATAATTACGTTGGGATGTTTGATCGGCGGTCTCTAAAAAGGCCGATCTCAAGCTGATGACGCGCCTGCCGTCAGAGGTTTGGCATGACATGTAGCGGCACCGTCTCAGTCTCTGTCCTGCGCGGGTAAAAATTATAATGCTGAAGGTGAGGTACTCTTCATATTTCTTCATTAAATAACTTATAAAGTAATTTGAAAACCTTGTGTGAGACGTAATTTCACAAACAGCGTGAGTGAATCACCACGCGCGCTCTCTCTTTCTCTTTCATAATACGCAAATGGCTTCAAATCACCACACATAGCGGCTGTCTATAAGCGAGCTGCACGCTGCACAGTTGACACAGGAATTGTCACTTGCACAATCGAGGCAGTGTAAGGCAGTGTCACATCGTCACTAAAGTTTATAAATTGCATTACTTTTTAATTCTTGCCAGTGTTTAACCATTCAGCGCTCACGCGCTCTCCTGGAGACCGTGCGCTCATGCACACTCGCAGCGCACACATGTAATGCCAGGTTCACAATACTCTGTCTGTTTGCAGTGCGTATGTGGTGCGTATTTTTTCCGTGCTCATGTTAACGGATAAATAAAGCATGCACACTGCACTTGGTTGCGGTCTATTTTTGCTGCACTGCAAGCGTTGAATTAAAGTAACAGCACATTGTTTGCAGTAAATATGAACATGGATTGACATGAAAATTTAGTAATTACACCATAAATGCATATTATTGAAGTCTACGGTGGGTATCGGTGATCTGTATCGGCAGATACTGCTTTCTGTGATCGGCGGTCGGTGACCGGCCTCAAAAATCCTGATCGGAGCACCTCTACTTACTTATATCGTACACACAACTGCACTTCGTTGTTTCTGATGAGAGAATTAATTCGCCAGAGAGCAGAATTCAGTCAGC
>NW_015662005.1:334058-334485 GCF_001515625.1 Sinocyclocheilus rhinocerous | reverse complement strand
CCGGTGTTTCAGCGATGACTCATCTGAACGCCTCTGATTGGCCATTGCATTCATAAGCTCAACAGAATCATTTGTGATTGGTTATAATGTGGGTCTGAACTAGGGATGCACCGATACCGATACTGAGCTCTTGTACTCGTACTCGTTAAAATGCCCCGATACCAAACGCCGATACCACCCAGCATGCAATAAGTGCCGTATTCAGACAAAGAAACACCGACAATGGTTATTAGAGATTAAGGATGTCTACGAAGTATATGTATGCAATGAATATAATGTTAAAGTTCAGTATTAACGCCTGTATAGCTGATGTGCGTGAGCTGATAAGCAATTATAGGGATGGGCGATATGGGCTTAAAAATATATCACGATAATTTCTGATATTTATTGCGATAACGATATCAATGACGATAATTTAGGGAATCCT
>NW_015662005.1:290387-334022 GCF_001515625.1 Sinocyclocheilus rhinocerous | reverse complement strand
GAAGACGAATTCTTATCGTGTGGAGAATTTTTACCGGTATATCGCAAATGATAAGATATCGCCCATCCCTATAAGCAAAGCACGCTGAGTGGACTGAGCGCGCGGCGGCGCACATGCGCGAGCTTGTCGTTTTTTTTTTTTTTCTGTACCCAATATTTAAAAAATTTACAAATACTATAAAAATATCGGTATCGGTACTCGGTATCGGCAAGTACAAAAAATAAAAGTATTGGTATCGGGCGAGTACTGGAAAAAGTGGTATCGGTGCATCCCTAGTCTGAACCACGGTACATTACATTTGAGCACCACCATGAGTACTAGCACCAGATGTTTACTGCAGCAGTAGGTAATTAGAATGAGAAGACACAAATTTCACTGTAATATAGGCATTCACTTAAGTATTTGTTCCTTTGTGAATTTGCCATAATAATATCACAATGACATTTGCCTGCCACAAATGCATGGCAAGATATGCTTCAAGACATGCATTTTATCTTTGAAGACGGCAGCTATGACAAATGCAGTAAACTACATTATATAACATACTATGTATGTCTGACCAGGAGTATGCAAATGAAAGTGAATTGGAAAGACGCCATCCCCACTGTGAAACATGGTTATGGCAGCATCATGCTGTGCATCCCCACGTCTCTGCATCAGGCCCCGGAGGGCTCGTGAGGTGGATGGGTGAAATAAATGTAGCAAAACACAGGGAAACACACTGGAGAAAAAACCTGATGGAGTCTGCAAAACACCTGCGACTTGGAAGAAGATTTGTTATCCAGCAAGACAATGACCCAAAGCATAAAGCCAGTGCTACACAGGGATGGCTTAAAAACAACAATGTTAATATCCTGGAGTGGCCCATCCACAGTCCAGATCTCAAGCCAACTGAGAATTTATGAGCGGGCTTGAATAAAAGCCTCTCCACTCATGATCTCCATGCAACCAGACAAATCCAGAATAGTTTTACAAAGAAGAATTGGGGGAAAAATTATAATGGCCAGATGTAGGGCTGTGCAAAAAATCAAATCGGCAATGAATCGCCTGCAATTTTGAACGTGATTTTGTGTAGCTTGTCAGTGATCTACAGCTCTGTGTAGTAAATGCCGCTCCATCTGAAAGCACGTGCTGGAGATTTACTACTAATCACCAGAAGCGGCTTTACTGACGAGATGCGCATGAAAATCGCATTCGATTTTTTGCACAGCCCTAGCCAGATGTGCAAACAGATAGGAAGGTGCAGCATAACTCAAGGCTGGTGTTCATGTGGACTTAGGTGGAGTTAGGTGCACGCCAAACAAACTGAATTCTATCAAAAATGGACTGAGACCTGCCCCCAAATCTCCTGTGAAAGCTTCTTAAAATTAATGACTTTATTAGCACCCTGACAACAAAAGAATTTCTTAAAGTTTCCTACATGCTGCTGTGAGATGCAATACAGCAGCAAATGAAACCTTCACCAGTCCATTACCACAGCCACTCTGCCCTCAGTCCAATGCCACCACATACATAATTCACACTTTTATGCACTTTTCTTGTACAAGGTGTTGGCTTTTTTTTTTTTTTTTTAAACTAAGGCGAGTTTCTGCTGCACAGACATTCTAGTGAAAGAAGCAGTCTTGTCGCTCCTGCGTAATCAATGTACTCTTAATTATCTGGCCATGATTAGTGAGGTGCTTCCCTTTACTGATAATAAGGATGATGATAATGCTGATTATGATGATGACAAAGAAAAACTATTCAATGTAAATGAGCCACTAGTTTGAGTAAGTACGGACATGATTGATTCAAAAGGCTTTGCTTTTAAATACTGTGAATGCTTTTGCAAATAAGCAGCGAATTTCGCGAGCGACAACCAATGGGAGTGAAGTCAGTGGAGAGCACGTGATTCATCTGCTGTAGTGGAGTGTTACGGGGGTAACTAGGCAACCAGTAGTGGGAACGCCCACTAGCGACCTCAATTGCCAGCCACAAGCGACAAGCAGCGAAAAAGTCGCTGGCGGTGTGAACGGGGCTTTAAAGATAAATACCTTTCTGCAGCAGAAAAAAAATACAACTATAATGATGTGATGTCATAAATATGCAAATGTCACAAGACTCTTTTGGACCAAAGCACAAATACAGACACTGGCACTAAATTCCAAACAGCATAAATGATGTCTTCACAGTTGTAAAAGTGCTTAATTCAGCCAAAAAAATAAATTTCTGTCATTAATTACTCATCCTCATGTTGTCTCAAACCTGTATGCCTTTCTGTCTTACGTGGAAATTATGACAGAAGTTAAAAAAGTAAAAGAGAAAACAAATAAATCATACATTTGTTCAGTGGTTTGCTTCAAAAACATTGTTCTTAGAGAACCATTCAAAAGTTTGGGGTTTTTAACCTGTTAAGCCCGCCCACGGGCCGGAAGGGCGTGTTTAGGCGTGTTTGTGCTATTTATTACCTTTGTTTTAAAACAATATTCAATCAACTATCATAAACTATATATCATTTGACAGCTAAAACACTCAAGATCCATGTTCTGAGCTTGTTTTTTAAATCAATACACCAGAGAGGAAAGGGTTAACATAAATGCTGAAGGACCGTCATTTAAACATGTACAAAGTGAACGGCCTATAGTGTATATACCTATAGTTCTGGTCAGCTTGGACTATTCCAAGAAACACCAGCACACATTTCAAGTTAAGAGTCCACTCTTCAAAATGCATCCCACTTTTTAATCCAAAACAACGAAAAAATAGGGGGGAAAACGAAAGATCCTCCTTTGTTATCCATTTTTCCCTTAGTGAATTTCATTCAAAGATATCGTGAGTCACTTTCATGTTCAATTTACCTTGTTTTACTCTGTTGCTTTATTATGACTCCAGAGTAACAAAGGGTCAAGTGTGTAGTTTCAAACAATACCAGGTTTATAAATATAGACCATAGGGTTCAAGAGCTACAGACATTTTTATTTGGGTATGTCGTTTTTCAGAAAATGCTCAAAAATAGGGGCGCACAGTAAGTGGTTAAAAAGAAGTTTCTTACACTCATCAAGGCTGCATTTAGTTTATAAAAAATACAGTAAAACAGTATATTTGTGAATTATTATAACAATTTTAAATAACTGTTTGCTATTTTACTGTCACGTGATCCTTCATAAATCAATCTAATAAGCTGATTTGGTGCTTAAGAAACATTTCTTACCATCAATGTTAAAATCAGTTGTGCTTCTTAATATGTTTGTGGAAACCATAATACATTTTTTTAGGATTTGATGAACAGAAAGTTCAAAAACAACGTACTTGAAATCTTTTGTAATAATGTACAAGTATTTGCCATTTTCGCTCAATTTAATGCATCTTTGCTAAAAGTATTAATTTCTTGCTGTAATAAATTCTTAAAAGTATTAAAATCTTTCTGACCCCAAACTTTTGAATGGCAGTGTACATGTGCTTAGAACTTTCCATTAGCTATCTATGCATAAAGGTAGTAAACGGAGTGTATCTAGCTTGTTCAGGTGTAGAAAAACAGGTCAGGTTTGTCTCTAAAACTACAACAACAACAAAATAAAGAAACAAAAGAAAAAACGTGTATTGTGAGAAAATATTTGAATGCACTCCATAGCCTGTAAAATAAACAGGAAATCATGAGGTTTCACCACACATGACCTCTTTGAATTATATCAGATAATGGTGGAAATTCTGAATCTTGTCATCGCAGCAAACCTGGTCCCCTTGAACAAAGAAATTATTTACTCATAAAATATGCACGGCTCCATGTTCACATGTTTACTTTGGCCACACGTCGCACCTTGCCATGAAGCACTGCGCTGCTACAACAAAGAAATTTGTTCTGCATCTGCTCAGAATAATCCCAGTAATCACAGTGCCGATTCCTCCACAGTTTTGATCCCTAATTGTGGAAAGCCTTATTTCTGACCACACACATCTTGCTCGAGCACTGTGCAAATAGGTGAACGGTCTCCTGCGAGTAATCACTACAAAGTCACCGACCAAGGAGTTGAAAGAGAGTTTAAGATAGCTATCTTTTTCTGGCTAGGTTTGTGTGTATGGGATAAATGTTGTATGTGTGCATGCATGCAGTGATGTTGACATGATTCTGATTGACCGGAAACGTTAAATAAGCATCTCTGCTATGAAAAGGGTCTCCCTCCCTTCTCTCTCTCACCACATGTGAAACCACACAACGTCATGACAACTGCCAAAATAAACCTCAGCATCCTCCAAAAGGAGAGTGCATGTGTGCGCTTCCCTGCCGTGCAACACGTCCATGCAGCGGTGTATTTAATAACATTTTGCAAAATCCCTGAAAGAATGTGCTCAGTGACACCACAGAAATGAATTTCAACTGCCAACAGCTACACCATAACCATCAGAAGATTCTCAGCGATGCCCTAAATTTCTCTCAAGAAGTTTTAAGTTTAAAGTCAAATATTTTGATGAGGAAAAAACGTTACTTGAGCAGAAAAGGCTTTTCTTAACTCCTGCATTTCAGTTAACCCTTTCTAAACGTTTGAAAGAACCAATATTTTCCAGTAGCATTATATACTCTAAAGAGAAAGGAAAAAATGAAATCGCATCATATGACCCCTTTAAGCATTTCTGGTCACATCTTTAACTCTGTAGCTATTAAAGTATGACTCAAAAGCTCTAAAAGGAACAGTTCACCCAAAAATGAAACTTATGTCCAAATCTTTAGGACTTTATATCGTGGAACACCATAAAAGTAGTCCATACAACTAAAACACTACATTCCAAGTCTTCTTAAGCCATACAGTAACTTTTTGTGACGAACAGACTAAAACGTACCTGCCATCAAATGCATTATCTGTCTTTCAAAAACATGCCTTTTTCTTTGAAGGACTGTGGTAACAAATTCATCCTTTGTACCATTTAAATCTTAATATTCTTGTCTCTAGCGTAGTAACTTAGCAAATATAAACAGATAAGCCTCCAAAACAACACGTCAATTGTTTTACACTCATGTAAGGTTAGCTTTAAGCTAAGCAACATAATCATCACTTGAAAATGCTTGCTTACAATCCTACATATGTTATAAACCTGGCTTCCACTCTGATTTCCAAAATGTTTCCAGTCTGACAGAACCTTACTGTAAAGCCTTTACTAGTTCAGTTCATCTTAAATGCCAATTCTCATCACCAAAAACTGCAACAAGCACATGCATGCATTTATGAATTTAACAAATTGAGACAATTTTCCTGACACTACCTGGCAAATTTCCAATCTAATGTCCAGAATGATTTGTAGCTTAACTGAGAAAATATTATTTTAACATTTGGAATCCCAACAAGGTTTATTTGCTAGTTTGAAATGTCACTGGTCATGCATGCATACGTAAACAAACAATCACAGATTGGTACATTTACTTATGATAGTCCAACTTTGATTTGTTGTTAGATGAGCTAGGCCTGTTTCACACTGTATGTGAAAGCAGCAGATATTTCAGCAACAATACTAATAGGCTATTCCCAAGCAATGGCACTGCATATCAGAAGTGTAGGTGTGAGTTGTGTTTCAGCTCTGAACCTATTTTTAAAATGTGTACCACGCTAAACTTAGTGGAAAATACTTTGAAAAAATACTACAATCCTATTTTTAACACAGTCTTTTGAAATACAGGCTTACATAATGCACAAACAGCAACATAACGCACTGGAGCAAACTGCTCACATATTGTTTGAAAAAAGGCATCTGTCTGGGTCAATGCAAGTATAATACAGTGACAGAGACAAACAACACTTTCTTGCAGATATACTGTTGGTGTGAAAGCGGTTGCAGTTACACTGTTGAAACTGTGTGAAACTCAAATTCAAATCACCATAATGTGAGTAAACAGGACTTATAGGACCTCATTTAACAGGCTGGCTTATGATGATATTTACAAACTGATAGCTAAGAGATCAGACACGTACGAACAATATTACATTATGATAAAGGGAGTTTTCCAAAGTCTAATAATGCATTAGGTACGTAATATACACACCCAAAGCAAAGCAAAGCAAATATTACGACCTTCTACCTTCAACTATGCTAAATGTGGGTGTAACACATACAATCACAATACCATGCAGTGAGTTACGTCATCATCACACAAATATTACCATTATACTTCCACAAGCAAATGTATAGAAAAATAAGCTATTGTATCTTACATTTCCCAATCCTTAGTATTACTACTTCTACTCATTCCATGCCATTGTTACTAAGGTGCTCATGGGGGAAATGTTACTAACAATACAAGTAAATGTCAACACTGATAGCACCTGTTGACAACCATTAATGCGAATATGAAATATCGTCTCAGAAATTGACATTCGGTGAAATTTTAGTCGCACGTAACGTTACAGACTTAAAAACAAAGATAGTAGAAAACGTTTCACCATTTTATGTCATGATAACTAATTAAGGGTAAAAACATCTCGCAGTGCAGTTAAAGAGATCAACAATGTCTCTGCAATCACAAGTTATGCAAATACACTGAATTTATATGGATGTGACGGTGCTATTACTATTCTGTTAATACAATATGTCACTTTAAAACCGCTACTGCATGAGAACTGTGGTTACTATGCACAGAGATATGAATCCCCTCATTGCGAATATGAACTTTGCAATGGTTTTTAAGAACGTGTCGTTGCAGTTTCTGTGCTAAAGCTCTGTTTTTATGTAGTTTGATGCTCAGTGTTGATTTATTGCTGTTTTATGTGCATAAACACATCCTTGAAGGCCCTGGCCTGTGATCGCACTGGTATTCCTATTGGCTGAAAATAAAGTCGTAACACGACTGCACGGTGAGCCCATTGGATTCCTCTTTTTCTGCACGAAATAACGTAAAATCTTGTGCCTCACCTTCCAGAAATGCCCTCCGGCTCGATCAGGGGACTCTTGGTTAATTTGGAGCATGCGCCACATTAATTAGGTGAGTAGATCGACACATCTTCATAAATGTTTCTCCACAGCCATTTTTGGGCGAGACCTTAAATCCCAAACGGTGGCTGTTACAAAGTGGAAGTGTGGGATATTTATGATAAACGCAAAATAGTGCACCATAAATTATACATTTTGATACAAAATGAAATACTGTTTGTTATAAAGCGTAATATTTAAGCAAAACACCCTCGATATTTGCTCATAATCCAATGACAAAGTTCCACATCCACCCCTTTTAAGGAAAATGGTACGGCTCAGGCAACACCGGTTTACTTCTGTGAATGCAGCCAATCAGAGACGATTAAAATTTCACTCTCCAATCAGAGCACCGCCTACTTTATGACGAAGGTACTGTCGGCGTTTTTTTTTTTATCAGATTCAAGGAACTGCGGGAAATCTGAGGCAGACGACGTAGTCAGTTGAACAGGGATTATGCCGTAATCTTCTTCATGCATGTAAAGGGGCATTACTCCCAAACAATACCAATGCAATAAGACTAGCGCTATAGGTTTTCAGCGGTGACAGACAGCGCTAGCCTACATATTTAACTACACTAGGCTGTAATTAAACTAGAAACTAGACAAAATGAGTTTGGAACTGCCGAGAGAGTAAAAGTGAAGACACTGTTGTTTATGCAGACACTGCACTGCACTGTATAGGTTAAGTGACATGTCACTAAAAAATGAAAATTATTTTGCTATTCTACTTATTGTGACATACAATGGTTGCTTGGCAGAATGTCCAAGCTTCATTTAGATTTTTTTTAATGATTATGTTTACTATTTTTTATTTATTTTGCTTTTATAGTTTTTGTATTTTTAGCATTTCAAATTTGTATTATACCTATTTGAATGAAAATATGTTAAATTGCTAAAGTAACATGAATTAAGAATTTCTTAGTATTTTATTTATCTTCCTTTTGCTTTAAAAACAACTCCACTCAAAAAAGTTTACATGTCACTTTTTTAATAATGTTATGCCACTGTTTCTTTATTCTAAAATCCTAAAGCTAAAAAAAAATCCAGATTTTGAATTATATTTTAATTCCAGTTTACAATGTGCTGATAAACTCAGAATATGTTCAGAATATTTTTGTTTATCCAGCCACTCCAACCATTTTTTTAGTTTGTCATAGTCACACATTAATGTTGCTGGCAGTATGTGAGAATGTGCATGTACAGTACATGCTCAGAATTTTTTTTCCCAAAAATTGTACAGCTTGTCACGGGCAGTAGGCCTACCCTCAAAGGGACACCTTTGTACCTAAAGGGTGCATGTTAGTACCATAACATGTTATTACCTTAAAGGGGTACATATTACTTCTCCAAGGTACTAAAGAAGGTTCAAAGGTGTCCCTTTAAGGGTACTTCCCCAGTGACAAGTACAATTAGGTAAAAAAGGTAAAATTTTTGCACATTTTTTTTGTAGCGTATGCATAATATGTGTAATTTCCATTTGTTTTAAAAGGTAAAGATATATATTTGATTATTTCTTAGGACAGTGCAAGGGTAGAAAGGAAGCATTAGAAGAGGTGAAAGGGGAACAGGGTTTGGGAAACAACTTGAGTTGGATACTCAAACTTGGGTTGCCCCAAAGCACTGCTAAATAAAAAAGCACTTCCCACATATCTATCTGATACAGGGTGAAACATAAACACGTATGTGCTTAAGATTAAAAAAAGGAATATATTTGAATAAATTACAAATTGGAATTTAGACTCCAAAAGTAACCGTGAAAAGAAGAATTTCATTTGTCAAGAACCATTTTAAATTTAGACAGTTGTATTTATATAGGAGTGGCTCACAGTCACAGCCTTTTCCCTTTTTAAACGCAGTAGGAGGTTAGTTCACTTATGTGAACAACATGTGACCTTGCAAAAAACATTCAGAAAAAGGGAAAAATTCAGAAAAACCTCTCTCCAGCATCTTCAAATTAGTGTTAACCCAGTGTTTTTATTGTGTGCCTTCATATGTCTAGCAAACAGACACATAGCCCAAACAATTTACATGAGCAATAGGAAATTTTGCCTCGTGCATTTTGAGGTGTACTGTATTGTTACTGACTAAACTTCATATAACCTTGATGTACTTGAACCTTAATGTAATTTCAGCAGTTACCTTCATCTTTCTTAGAGTCAGTGCGGGAGAATCTGAGTTCCATAGTTCAAGGCTTAGGCTGGACTATAAACATAGAGAGAATCAATGAAACTCCTTCTGTTGTAAACAATGAAATGGACTCACCCCACCCTCATTTATTCTGTCTCCTTTTCAAGATATTTATCAAATAGCAAAACGAAACACTTGTCCATTCACGCAGAAGTGCATCCAGATGGCAATAACTTGTGTTTACAAAAAGAAAAAGCGTCAGTAAGAAGTCAGATAAAAAGAAAAGGTTCTCTTAAGTTAGTTTGTTTATAGTCTCTCTTTCTTTCCCTCCTCCTTCACTTGTCTCAGGCATATTTGTAATGGTTTATGGATGTCTGTTCTGTAACAGGAGTCATTTGAATGTTTTTGTCTGTGAAATCTGTCATGGTCATTAGAGAAAAGGTGAGTCGGTGAATTGTTCCACTGGGACCTGCAAGTGCGATGACCTGGCTGTTCATCAGCCGTCTAGCATAAAACCGAAAGCTTACGGGATTCTTTTTCACTCAGGTTGATTTCAAGGAAACTTGTGTTTTGGCTTCTTCTGAAAAACTCTAAATGCCACATTGAAAGTGGTAGTGGAGAGCTTCCTCAAATAGTTATTTTGCAGCCTCCAACTTTGCCCTCTGCCGTAGCAGAAGTACACCTGACATAGCTTTTCAGTTATGCATCATCAACCAGGGTTTTTTTCTTGGTTATGTCTTTTGACGTTTGTCTTTAACACCCACAAAGTTGACACTATAGGTCCATGACATGCTAGTCCAATGCATGTAGTGAAAAAACAATGAGTGTCTTTTTATTTATTTGGCATGCTTTCCCTTCGTTTCTTTTCTCTCTATACACATTGTAAGTTATTATGAGTTGAGAGGCTGAGTCTGTAGCTAGTTGCAGCTTTCATGACTGCTAGACCCATATGTCTAAGCGGAAAACAAAACTTAGGAAAGTAATAAGGAGGATGTCCAAATGCCTTCTGTGGAAAAAAAGTCCCTGCACAGAAAGCACCTGGATAATGATTGTTTCTCTCTTTCTTTCTGTTGGTTTCTCTTTTTATTTCTCCTTTTCTCTCAGGTGTATTCACATCTGTACCTAAAT
Source organism: Sinocyclocheilus rhinocerous (assembly GCF_001515625.1). NCBI lineage: Eukaryota > Metazoa > Chordata > Actinopteri > Cypriniformes > Cyprinidae > Sinocyclocheilus > Sinocyclocheilus rhinocerous. Next base: position 323,832 of record NW_015662005.1, on the reverse strand, counting down.
GTGAAGGATTCTTCGATATGCAGGGCCTATGTGTGTATGTGCGAGTGTGGGAAGCACATGATTCTTCCTCTCAGACATGCCAGCAAAATGAGCAGAAGAAAGATCTTGGTGTTCCAACATACACAAAATAAATTTTAGCTGTGGTTGTGAGGTGAATTTTTTGACGGAACATTTGGAATGGATGTCCACTAATCTGCGTGACAGACTTAGCTCACCCGTACAACCTGGATGATCCAGAAAAAAAATCCTGTCTCATACATACACACGCACATTAGCGCAATTCAGCTATGGTACTTCTTCCTACACATACATTTTTTCCCCATAAAAGACTCCTGGGCACTCAGATGTTAGATCTTGAGTCACACGTTTTACAATCAACAAAATATTTAAAAGTACATTAATCAATATCTGTTTACACATCTTTGTCATTTTTAGTTAAGCTGTGAACGTTTGATGCAATAATTGAAATACTGCCTTTAAATACTATAATAAGCTTTCAGAAAGAACTAGAGTTTGTGTTTGGTCATGGCACACCAATGATCATGAATTTTGCGCATAAATTGCAACAATTTTCAATGCATATAAGACGTTTTGATAAGATTTCTATCCAATCTGCATTAGGTTTCAAGCAGAATTTGATTGCAGTTTGTGTTCTAAGAAACTGCTGATTCACTGGATGCTTTGTTTTGGGTGTGACCAAATTCTCCTGGGCGTCAGAGCTACAACCCTGTCCAGGGACACTCCAGAGAAGAGGAAGTGAGATCATAATGACTTTGTTCTTGGGAAGACATCTCAATCTTGCCTTCAAAACATTCCATTGTTGGGCCCTTGAGTTTTCCTGGGCTCTTGAATCGTTTTGTCGTCATGGCATTTGTGTTTGCGTTTTCCATGAGCAGCAGTAACTTCAGCACAACGCTGGAGCTTATGAAACAAGTAAACACAGATTTTGTGGCTTTGGATTTTTCTGGATCATGTCACAAACAATCAGCTAATTTTCTGGCCACAGAAATATAAGATTTAGAAATCACTTTTTACTCAAAATTTTCTGCACAGATGTATCTGCCGTACTTGGCTCAGGGAAGACAGCTTTTAGTATAAATGTGCACTTTATGTCCAAAGTTTTTAGTCCCCAATAAAATGTGGCCATTAGTCCATGTCAATAAGCTTTGAGGTTATTTATATGCTGTGTACTTCAAAAAGTTGACAAAACTATTTCTTCTGGAATACAGATATTGATAACTCATCTTGCATTCAAGAGTATATCCAAGTTTTTGCATAGCAGTAGCACATTTAATTATGCTTCTGTGACATATAAAAAAAAAAAATCTGTTGGTTATATTATAAAAGGGGACGGTGAGCCCTTCAGTACATCCCACCCAAACTTCCTGTTTCATGTCAACACAAAACGATGCTCGTCAAGCCATTTCATGAGGTCTTCAAATCAGTTTAGTTTCTGGAAAATGCCTGTTTGAGTTACCTTGATCCTTGATGGTCTGTCCCTAGGTTAAGATTATTACATTTCTGTTTACTGTCATGCTGTAATGGAAGATGGCTAATGCTTCATGCTGAACGCATTCCCAAGGGTCGCTTGAGTTTCTCTGTTTTTTTTTATCTCCATCCATTATGATCACCACACTCTTTTTCTTTTTCTTTCTTTCTTTCTTTCTGCTTAGTCTTTAATACATACCTGTCAGTTTCTACCATAATCCTCCGCTTGTTTTTTTACTCTATCTCTCTCTGTTCCTCCAGTTGCCACCTGTGTTTCTCTTTCATTCCTGTTGCTTTCTGTTCCTCTCCTCTCTCGCCACTTTTAATCACCCGTTTCTTCAACGTGTCTGTGTGTCAAATGAGCCTTACACAAATAACTTTTAGCTGATTTTGCCTCCCTCTTTCTTTTTATGCAGGTTTTCCTGTTTCTTTAGCAGTCCTTTTCATTTCCATTTCTCTTCCTTCCTTTTTCTCTCTCTTTCAATCCTTTAGCCCCCCAACACACATTCACACACCATCTTCTCCCTTCCCCCACACAGCTGGCGCCCTGAGCTGTTAGTCCAGATGGTTAGGAGGGGAGGCAGGGGCTTGTTCTCCATGTAGCCCCACAGCAGGCTCTCTGTCCTGGGCAGCTCTGAGTCGACTCCCCCCTGGACCAACTGGAACTCCCCCCCCCTCCAAATAGCACTGCCAGCATTAATCTCCTAAATGATCCCGCCAGGAGGAGGATCAATACTCATTTACAGAGACGCGGCCTGATCCCTTAATGTAGAGCAGTGAGGATAGCTTTCTACTCCCCCACTCATGTTGCTGTCTCTCCTTCTATCTTGTCTCGTCCTTTCGCACTCTTTCTTCCTGTCTTCATGGCCCATTCCTTCTCTTCCTCTTTAGCCCAGTGAAAGGAAAAGGTAAATGGGATTGGAATAGGTAACAGGTGAAGAAATGGATGTACAGTGGAAAAATGACCAGATAAATTGCTTGTAATATGAGGTCAGTCGCTTTAATGAAAAATAAAACCTCTGTTGATGAAGTCACCACACCGCTCCCGTTAAACTGCCACCCTCAGCATGCCCAGTGGATTGAAACCAGCAGCTCTTGGATGTTGGGTTTTAATTTTGTCCTGCTGGGTGGTCCCGTCACCAGTAACTGGGAATAGAGGCTTACTGGCTTTCAGACTTCTATTTTAATAGCATAGTGATATTTGCAGTAGCATTATTTTTATTCTTTGTTTTCCATCGTTGCAAGAAAATATGACTTCATGTCGAAATGGCAGCATCCAAGAAAAATGGGAATAGACCGGACTTTCCACAGAATAATGGCCCCGTCTTTTTCCAGTCGGTTAGCACCAGCAGAGAGAGAGCGCGTGTGTGGTTTTCAAAACGCCTCATCATTGATCTCTGATGAAGCCTGCCCTTCACTGAAATGCTTTTCTCCTTTTTCTTTTTCCCTTAGCCAGGGACCGTCTGTTTTTCACCTTCACTTTGTTTTTGAGCTTGCCCGCCGGTCTGCCTGCTGGACCATAGTGGCACCTGGAGCCAACTCAGCTGGACAGCTGCTCTGGTCGCTGGCACACTGGGAGAATATAACTAGTGCCTGGTCAAAGACAAGCTAAACCATGAAATAATATTTTACCATTTCTCTATTCCAAGTCCTCACTAACTCAGCATATTTTCAGAGATTTCTTTCAGGACAGGAGCACGTACCAGTGAAATTCCCAATGAAAGTTCAGAAGGATGATGTTCGTTTAATCCCACCAGAAGCCGCTTACCTCACTTCTTCCAAAAAATGTATTTCGCCAACTCTACCTCAGCTCCCAGTTATTGCAATGGTTATGGCCAGTAGGGGAACATAGCTCAAACCCCTTCATTATGGACAGCCAAACCTGTCCGCCCTTTTCCACATAGCTCTTTTCCATTATATGTTCATGCAGTATGTGAATAAATACTGTATATACAGGAAGGCAGAGAGCCGAATGCTAACTCTCTTAACGAGATTCTATGGACATTAATGCTATTATTATCTGTTACTCTGTAAAACCTCTGCACAGCCACAGAGCACTTTGTCCTGTTGAATAATTCACTTTCAGCAGCCATATAGGCAGAGTGAACTGGCTTAATGATGAAGGGACAGGCACCTTACTCAGCTCTGTCTGTTGTCTGTTTGATGAAGTGAAAGAGGCCATGGGTTGGAGAGGGTTAGACAGATGACAGGGAGGGTATTTGAGGCTACTACCAGGGGCATTTCTAAACTAATGTTGGGTTTTTCTCCGCAAAGATTCCGTTATGTATTTAGAGGATATTGCTTTCAACACAGAGCTTGTCTTCTCTCTAAACATTCAAAATGAAATTGCTCTGTCATTTGTCTCCTAACCATTGTTTAATTTCCCTTTCCACTTCCTGTTCTCATGACCATAGCTCACCTGTAGAGTGTTTGCAGATTTGATTAAACATAGATGGCTTTGGAATGTTTAAGAAGGTCATAGTTCCTTTAGACCTCATTATCTGGGTTCATTTTATGAAAACAGTTTTCCTAGTATGATCATACTGTAGTTGAAATGCAAGATGAGAACACACAGGATGTTAGAAGGATCAGTCTTTAAAAATGGCAATTCTGTCATTATACCCAACCTCATGTTGTTTCAAACCCGTTGGACTTTATTTCTACTGAGGAGCGCAAAAAGTTACTCATTAGAGTTCATGAGAAAAGTAATGAATTGTTGAAGAAATTATTCATAATGGTCTATTTATTTCCCTTTATTAATCTAAAAATAAATCAGTTGATCTGCTTCTTTGAATCAGACTATCAATTGATCTGATTTATTGAATCTTAAATGAATCAGTTGATTTGATGTTCAGTTGATTTACTCATAAACTCAAAATAGTTATTTTCTGTTACAATTACTCATTACAAGTATCAAAAGGCAGTAGAACCCATTATAACCAGTAATATTAATTATAATAACCCATTATAATATAGTAATAATAATGTCTACACTGGATGTGACATGACAAGTCACCTGCAGTAAACAGATCGACCAATTTTCTTTTAATTAATCTTCTGACACAAAGAACAATTGGATATGGAACATTCGCTTTGATTTACAAACTATTGCGATGCAACAACACTCGTTTCCAGTTTAGACATAGTGTTAGAGTTCATGAGAGTTAATTTCACTCAACTGATCTGACTAACTGAATCAAAATTAATCAGTTGGTCTAATTTACTGAATCACAAATGAATCAACTTATATGATTTACTGGGTGCTTCTCAAAGGGAAGGATGCATCCTTGTAAGATTGCATATCTAGACTGCCACGTCATAAAGCTAAAATGTCTACAACCCCAATCTATCTACAATCTCAATTAGGAGTGTCAATGGTCCATTTGAGAGATAGGTGGTGATAATGCACTTATAAGTCTGCGATCCGCCGTAAAGCAAGAAGAAGAAGACGCCTCACGCACCTGCTGTTGAGAACGCGCTCCGGAGGACGCGCCGCCGCTCAGGACAGTTCGAACAGTTCGGACATTGTGTGAATAAGAGGTAAAAAACGATCTAAATCCTGTTCAGTTTCTTGCACAGACCAATCGTTTTTTGTCTTTACACATCAAAACCGTGCCGAGCCGAGCCGTGCCGTGCCGTACTGAGCCGTGCCGTGCCGAGTCGTACCACGCAGTGGAAAAGCGCCAAAAGTCACCTACATTTTGGATGCCCTGGGGTTAAGCAGATAAACATCAAATTTTCATTTTCGGGTGAACTTTCCCTTTAATAGGCTTGTTTGAGATGCGCCTCGCCTCGCCTGAAATGTAGGCGAGAGTAGGCAGCTGCAGTGAGGGGACGAGTGAAATAAGCGCAGGCAAGACGGACAGTTCTGACCTCTGGAAGTGGAGCAGATACCTACGAGATCAAAGACAGATATCGCGTTATTCACACTCATGTGCTGTGTTGCTAATAAACATGATATAATTTCAGTTCTGTTGCCTTTGTATAAAAATAAATATGCTGAAAAAGACACTCAAAGTGCTTGCTATTTAATTCCATACGAAAGACGTATTTATCATTCATTTTTACTTTAATACAAACATGTATTTTAGATTTTTATAGAATTATGACAACAATCACATATCTCAGAGATCGAGCTGTCATAGTGTTTGGGAACATTCATGCATAATTTAGATATATAATCACATGGAACCAGATAAAAAAATTAATCATTTTAGAAGAGAACTCAACATCACAGTTGTCTGAACCAATGAGCATTAAGCTGTGTCGTCAGTCAGTCGTTTCCCATCATGCTTTTGATCAGCGCAGTCGGTGGAGAGCAACTGCGCTTGACTGCACAGTCCGACACAGCCGCCTCGCCGTCGCGAGAGTTTTTTGGCACACGTCAGCATGACATCAGAGCAAGTCGGACGTAACTCGGACACTTTTCTAACCGGCATGCATCTCGCGGTGATCACCGGTGATCGGTTCTGCGCAGATTTCGCTCATCTCAAACAAGCCTAAAGTTCTGGTCATAGTGATTCTTAAGTTAAACACTTGCAGAAGATGAAGATTATCAGAGAATATCACAAAGCCCTTCCCAGCTAACAATTTTTGGTTCTCAGAATGTTCTGGGAACGTTAGTTTTTGGTTCCCAGAACGTTCCCTGTTGGTTAGCCAGGAAAGTTTTCTTAACGTAAATAGAATGTTCCCTTTAGGTTAGGGGAACGTTCCGGGAACCTTCTGGGAACGTTCTCGGTAAGTTCCGGGAACGTTCCCCTAACCTAAAGGGAACGTTCTATTTACGTTCCGAGAACGTTCCCAGAAAGTTCTCTGAATGTTCCCAGAACGTTCTCCTAACCTCTTTACTCCGATACCGTTGCTGTACGTCAGTAATCATCCAGCACTCCCGCGTCCGGTATAGAGTAAGCGGCATAGAAGACGGACGGATATGTACCTCAATAATCAGTACTAAACCATGTCTTGTTTTAAACTATTGTTTAATCATTAAAGATAATCACAGCACATTTAACCATCATAAGGAGCATTAAATGAGATTGAATTATCCGTTCTTTATTAACCGTTCTTAACTACCATGTACCTTATAATAACCCAGATTTTACGCTTCTTAAGCACCAAATAACAATGACTTCAACAAAATATTGGGTTTTAAAAATTTAAATTGTATTTTTCCAGACATTAAAACTGAATAACATTTATTTGACTTTAAGTAGGATAATATTACATTAATTTGCAAAAATAGTTTGTTTATGATTAAAAAATACACATTTCAGCATTAGAATAATCAGAAACATCTGCAAAGTTTTGATTAGTTTACATGGTTATGACAACTAAAGATAACCTGCAGGGAACGTTCTGGGAACGTTCCCTTTAGGTTATAAAAATAAAATTAAAGATAACCTGCAGGGAACGTTCTGGGAAGGTTCTCTTTATGTTATAAAATTAAACCTAAAAATAACCTGCAGGGAACTTTCCCTTTAGGTTATTAAAAAAATAACCTACAGGGAACGTTCCTAGAACGTTCTTATTTGGTTCCCAAAAAATGACCAAATGGGAACCTAATGGGAACGTTAGGGGAACGTTCTGTGTTTGTTGGGTTATGACTTTAGAAAACTTGAAATGAATCACATAGACCAACGCTATCTCACGGCCAATTCATATGTATTTTACGGGGTGGCTAATTCGTATGGATTTGTATGACCTCACACATACGATTTTGTACTTTGCACTTTGGACGCGCGTTCATGACAGTACCAGAAGGTCTTACGGGTTTCGAACAACACAAGGGTGAGTAATTAATGACAGAATTTTCATTTTTGGGTGAACTAACCCTTTAAGTTTAGGGGCGGGGGTTAGGTGTGGTCCTTCGTACGAATTCCTACGAATTTGCCACCTCGTAAAATATGTACGATTTTTCACAAATCGTATGAATTCGTAGTGAGGTCGTACAAATTCGTACGACTTAGCCACCTTGTCAAATATGTGGCATAGACCACTTTTATGATACTTTTATGGTTGTTTTGCATCCATTTTAAAGTTTAGTTTGTTTAGTTGCATGGAAGAGAGTGACTGGTACATAATTTAAATGTTCACTTTTTGTGGAACAAACTAAGTCATACGGATTTGAAATGACATGAAGGTGAGTAAATAATGACAGAATTTTCCATTTTAGGTGAAGTTTTCCAATAGGTGGCACTTTAGGAGCAATGGAGGATGGAATTATTATTTAATTTTACAGTGATATTATGTTGAATATTTTTCTTATAGGCTTGTGTAACAAGCTTTGATTTGCAGGATATCATTGTGATATTATATATGTTTTCCCTCATTCAATGCAGACTGTACACTGCAGATCCATGCTAAGTACACCACACCCAGCTGAGGTCTGATAGAAACCTGATAGTCATCAGGTACAAGAATAGCCCTACCCGCCACTGTAGCACTCGCTTTTGTGACCTGTAACAGAGAACGGCAGACCTTCAGATGGTACCATGTTGGTGCTTCAGCCCAATGTGTCCTTGTGTTCAAAGTCATACAAATGCACTAGCTCATGTTTTGGCTGCTGCATTCTTATTTCTAACGACACTGTATGTACTTGACCAGAGAATTTTTTTTAATTGGCTCTAATGGATAAAACACCTGAAAATCTTTGGGATGCAATTAGGCATTAAACTCATTATCTTAAACATATTTCTCTACATCTAACTTTTCTCTGGCCTTCAATTTCTTTTTAGTTGGTGTCAGTCAGTCTCTCTCTCTGTCTCTCTCTGTCTTTCTCTCTGCCTCTCATGCATTCTCTCCCTAGTCAGAGTCAGAGGAGTAAACATCCCTGGGGAACAGCGAGCTCTTTCTTTGGGTGGAGGACTGAATCATTGCAGTGAGGGTCCCATGATCCTCCATGTGCCTTGAGACACACACTGCATTCCTCCTTCCTACTCAGTCGCACACACGTACACATACTCAAACACAAACACATATTTCATACTTTAAATTAATATGAATATACAGACCCTCCTACTACAACACATATCTAGATATGTTTGTGCCAGTAAACATATGGCAAATAATGTTAGACCTAATGTCACAGGTATTTAGTAAACTGACAAATCTTTTGCCAATCTGAAGAACTGATTAAACATGCACTCTTTAGTGACAGACAATTTTATTTTCAAATAAAACAAAAACTCAGCTACATCAGCCACTGATATCATCAGTCATGTGACATGATGATTAATAATTAAAACATGAATGGCACTACTTTGAAGTTCCAACCATGTTCCTTTGAATTCAGTATGGACTAAATAAAAACAGTTATATATAATTCAAAACTTATGGGGAAAACTGACTGCCATATAAAAGATTTAAAACTGCCTGAATGATCTTGTCAGATACAGCCATTTGAAAGTTTTGGAAATTCTATCTGAAGTTTTATAATTATAAAGTACAGTATATAACAAATAATAGATTGGGGAACAGGAAAATTGTCACAAAGACTGTAAATCAGTACTATGAAGTTGAGTTGCAAAACCTAGTTCAATATAATTTTAAATTAGTATAATATTTGTTAATTGTTAATCTCCAATATTCAATAAACCAATATTGCAATGTCAACATATTTTTGCAATAGCTTTTTGTAAAAATTACAAAAAAATTAAGGTTTTATAATGAAGGCTTTATGGTTAGTGTGCAAGACATTGTTTTTTCCTTATATGTCAGGTCGAGGCTCTTTAACGGCAAGTTTCGACTGTGACAACTTACCCCATACAGACGAACCTGTACTGCTGCATATTGTCACAAAAGGTTAATACGTGTAAACACACTGTATATTATTTTCTGGGAAAACAATGGTAATGTTAGACACTTTTATAATTAAAACACTTTTTTAAAAATAATTAAAACTACATTTTTAGAAAACTTTTTAGTCAGTTTAAACACTATATTTTTTAATTATTATTAAATAATTAAATAAGATTCTATCTTTCCTATGGCTGTTCCAGAGGTCAAATAAGTAAATAATATTTGTACAGATACTGATTTTAATAAAACTACAGCTTATAAATGTTCATTAGAGTAAAAAGTGTCAACTAGCCAGTGCCCCCTGTATAAAAAGTTACTGTCTACTTCTTGCTGCGACTATAGTTCTATGACATGCAATTTTCTGCCTCATCATGCGAGAAAAGTAGCAGCAAAGATTGTGTTATTGTGTGTGCTAGTGCGTGTCGCGCGCGCGCCATAAACAGGTGCACGCGTCAAACTTTCCCCGCCCCCACCCTAACTGTAAAAAAAAATAAAACATATCACGCCCGATTCAGGTTGAATGTTTACCATTGCGCTGTCCAGAGACTCACGCTTCTTTCAAACTGTCAATCAAAACAGATTTTCCTCTCCCTGCACATGGACAGGTTGATCAGTGACCGTTTCAGACAGGCAGCAGCGCCACAATGAGCGCGTGCTGTGAGGGGCGGGAGTTGGCCAGAGACCGGGGTCTGAGCGCCAGAGAGAGAGGTATAGGAGCCAGAAGGTAATGTCGTAAAGCCGAGTGTCGTAAACCAGGTGCAGGGAGGGGAGGTGGAGTAGAAGGGAGGGAGGGGAGGTGTAGGGGCGAGAGGAGGTGACTCTCCAGCAGCATTTAGACACAGCGAAAGGATCATGGCGGATGGCCCCAGGTGTAAGCGCAGAAAGCAGGCGAACCCGAGGAGGACAAACGGTGAGTAAAAACCCTTCGCTTTGCTTGGCGACGGCTGCTTTCATTCCACTCTGGATTCCGGGCCGCTGGCAGAACTTCTCGAGCCCCACAAAGTGCTGGAAAGTAGCGCTGTGTTATAGCCCCTATCTAGTGTACCGTTATACCTGCCGCACTCGCGACTCTCTCACCGCCTAGCGGTGCACAGAGCGAGCGCGGACCGTTATACGCAGCCAGTCCCATACAAGTGACTCTCGCGTTTGTTTCCCCTTTTATTTCTCTTCGCCTTGAGTTCACTTTATAAACCCTTTGAATTTGAAAAAAAAAAAAATCCATTCTTTTACTCCTGCTGGTTGTCACTGTTGGATTTTCCCCTTTAGATTCGAACGAATTGAAACTTTATTTTCTCGCTCAAAATGTACCTGTTTGGTCCGATGCGGGTGATTTGGTTTCACATGAATCAGTTTGAGCGATTGAAGTGGTGGAAATGCTTTCATAAATACATGTTTGGGAATAGAGCGGTTGCTTTAGAGGATTTTGATTTCTTTTCGTTAACAACAAACTTTGATATATCTGCAGCTGTTCCGCTGTCTGCGTGGTAGCAGGTAGCTAGCGAGCTAGCAGAATCCTAAGAATAACCTTTAATAGTAGTATGTATGTAAATAATTTAGAGTATTTTTTTATGAAATACATGGCTTTATATCGCCGATGTGACAGTTTGGCTTGTTTTACTATCTATGGTACAGCTACAAGTCCCAATTTTGTCATATAGCTCATAAGAAACTGCCTGATAACAGCAGCACGCTTGCTCTCTGTGTTGCTGCTGCATTGGAAAACAGGGGCATGTGTGCAGTTCGCGGTTATGTTTGACAGGAAAGTTTCTTCTTGAACTTCGATTGAAGTTTACAAAGCAAAAAATATGGGTGTGTTTATGTTAACAGTCCTGCCAGTCCAGGCGTCCCTGCGGGATCGGGGCTCAGGGCTGTGGAGCACGATGCCAGTTACAGCAACCTGTTTGTGGAGCCAGCCTGCCACATTTCTAGTTGGGTGGTAACGCTGAAGAGAAAAGGAAAGGAATCTGAAGGGCTGTCTGCTGCTAGAACAACTGCTGCAGCCTATATAAGGAATGCGTATACATCCCGAGAAGCGCAGAGAATCCTGATAAATCGCGCTGCTGCAGCTGGACTTACTGCACTGACAGTTTATTTGTTTTGGGGACTTTATGCATCCGCTTTGTAATGCTCGTCCGTAGCTGTGTAGGTTTCGGGTGTATGTGTGGTAAATAACTTAAAATCGTACTTGCTCTTTTGAATTCTTACGATGTATCTGGTAAGCCGTGTCCAGAGTTATAGATGTGAGCCTGGGTAATATTACGAAGGAAATCGATAGTGAAAAATGCGAGGCGTGCTTTACTTCTCGCTTGCGCGCGTGAGATAGGGAATATAAACTTGAAAAAACATTTGTATTCATCCAAACTCTGTGTTTTTAGATCAAAAGTGCACCGTTCTTCATTTCGTCTGTTCATCTGTTGTATTAAGTGTCTTTTTTTGTGAAGAGATGAGCGAAGAAAGACACTTTTCCTCAGGCTGACGCCATGCGCGCGCAGTGTAGCGGTTCTCTCAGCACGCGCGTGTGTGAGCGACCTGTAACGTTAAATATGTGCCTGCATGATCGGAGGGGAGGATAAAAATGTCACTTAGATTTTCATAAATGCCATTTGACCATCTCGCTTTTGTTTTTTGCTACCTGAACTTGCTGACAAGAAAGGATTCCTTCTTTTTCTCTTTCTGAGATACATTGTCTCATTTTGAAAGCAGACGGGAGGCGTTTCTCGTGCGTTGCAGCAAATGTCAACTTGTGCAGGTATAAAAAAAAGATGTATGTGTAGTGTTTTTTTCGCATGCTTTCTCACTCTCAGCTGCTGTTGTCGTTTGTTTTTAACTGCAGAAGGGATGGGTGCCTGTTATCATTCGGCTTTCTATAGCGCTAAAAGCATCGCTACGGTGCAAAGAGCATCCTCGGTACTTATAGGTGCTGGGGTGCATCGCTCATGGTCTTTTTTTTCCATGCGGTAAAAGCATAGGCGTGTTGTGAAATTGTTTCGAAACCTAGAATGATTTTACACCATGAGGTTTGAGGGTCATTTTGCAGCGCTTTTCTGCGGTGTTAGGTTGATATAAGTGCTTTGTCATCATAGGGCGTTTGGCACTGCTCACCGCACTGCAGGTATCTGAACGCGGAGACGCACCTGAGCCGTGCAACAGCACCTGATTGTACTTGTTTTATCATATTAACACCTCCAGATATGGCTTTTGATGACGTTACGTCATTTAATTTTAAACTCAGTTATTATGTGTTTAATAACGCTTGTTTTATCATTTAATCTTAATCATATAAACCATGTTTGCGCACATTAATTTAAGTTTGTTCTTCTATGAACTCACGCAGGCGTTTTATGCGTCCTGACCGTTAATTATTTGAAGTCGAGGGCTGACCTCGGAGCGCACCCGCCGAGTATCAGCGCTCCCTGGCTGTGCGCGTCCCTGCGTCATTAACATACGCCCCTCCCCCTCCGCACCCCGTGAGGAGTGTTGATCAGACCGTGTGTAATTGGAATGTGGCCGCCTGAGTGCTTCACCGTTTGGTGTAAAGGCCAACAGTAAATGTTCACTGGAGGCAAACGGTCTTCTAGACGGATTCACCTTGTGTTTACCAGACGTACCTTCACTTTATTTACCATAATCAAGATGAATGGAATGTTTTTAATTTCAACTCACTTAAACTATCTTGTAAAGTTATGTGATATGAACAGTACTAAACTTTCTGTTTACTCTTCAGCTCTAATTATAATTCACACAACCTTCACCGACTTACAATCGCACATAATTAAAATCTCCCCCTCAGGTCTTCTATGAAGTTGCTTGATTGTGGCTCTTATCAGAAGGCCTAATTGTTGGCAACATTGCTGTCCTGATGAAACCCACATGAAGACATGTTCCAGCAATGAAACTGTTGGTTACACATAAATATATAAACTTTAAAATGCAAAAGCAAACAAAATAGCTGTGTTTAGAAGCATTCATAATTACCAAACAATCAGTTTTTAAACTTTCTTTTTCTCTGTCATGTTGGAAGGTTAAAAATGCAAAAAGTCTGCATTCATAAGAAAATATCAAGTCGACAGTTTGTGTTTAGAAAGATTATAATAACTCAAGTAAACATTAATTGGTTGAGAACTGTAATTTTTTATTTTTTTTATTTTTATGCTCTTAACTGGTCATATGACTTGCATTTACAGATTAGTGTGAGCTGATCCAGTAAATATGGCAATACCAATACCTATACCATTCTACCAATCTTTTTTTTTTTTTGTCATCAATAAAATGTTCTTGACTCTCACTTATAAGTCAAACTGCAGTAAGGTACATTCGTTTGGAGCATTTGTAAAGGTTACAGTGGTTTCAACAACAAGGGCTGAGGGGGGAGGTGAAGTTTTTTCCCTGGTGCTGAAGCTTTTACCAGACACTTTCAGCATGTGACAGCAGCACTTCACCATCAGGTGAAAAATCTGTGACGTGCCTGTTGCTTTGACTAAAGGTAGGGTGTTAACCCCGAGATGAGCTGTTGGGCAGGTTAAGAATGTTTTACAAGCTAGAGAATTCATTAGTTCTCTCTGACTTTTTACCCTATAGACTTGACTGAATGGCCTGCCCTGAAAACAAAATATGCTAAATTCTATAGAGATACAGAAAAATTTAGATTTTCACTCATAATTGTGTAAATCTGTAGTAAAATCAGCAAACTTGAGGCCCAGGGAACAACCCACAGATTTGGACTCTCCGTCTTGGATTGGAATGCTAAACAGTCAACAGTTTTTCAGAGTATTTAAAGCTGTCTCAGGTGAAGTTATCTGCAGAATGCGAGGAAGGTGAACTGTGTCTAAACATCTTGAAAGCTGTGTGGCTGTGCAGTACAGCCTTAATCAGTCTTATTTAAAAACACACCTTGCTTATATCACCAACAGCTCCAAAGGCCGACACGAGAGCATCTCAAGTATGTCACTTCTGAACATACATATTCCCAAAACGCTACAATTCTTGGAACACTTCTATTGATAGAGCTAAGAAGATGATTGAACTGTGTGCCAGTGTGTCTTTTTTTCACCTTTTCACGTGGGACTTGTTCTAACGATGTTCCCAGCCACTTGGGGTTCTCGTGGCACATAACATGAAGGCGATCGGGGCTCAAGCTGTAAACATGAAGGTGCTAATAGTCCGCAAGACGACAGGTGTTGTTCACAGGCCAGCTCTCCTTCTGTCCCTTCCTCCTCTGGCTCTCTCCGAGAGTACTGGAGGGCAATTTGAAACCTCCCAATTTGGGAATAGAGGAATGTGGCTGACCGGTATTAGCATGGCTAAGAAAATAAACATGGCAGCGGTTGTTGGGTGTACTGTGCTTTGTAGTGGCCTTCTAAAATGGAGGTTACGTTTCAAAAGAACTTTAGCAAGGCTGTATTTTTATTCCGAGACATTTTAGGGTAAGGATTTACACCTCTGAAATGAGCAGAACCCGCAATGTTTTACCCAACTGCGTTTATACAAATACACCCAATGAATGATAAGAAATATTTAGCTTGTTTACTGTCATTACCTTTGGAGAACTATGGCCAACGTCAGGCTACTGCCAGCTCTGCGATAAAATGGGTGTAGCGGAATTTATTTGGCTGATAAAACTTTAATTACTTAATTAAATTAATTTCCACACCCCATACCAGACTTTCTAGGGTTTAAAGCAATAAACACACATGCTTGTTTTTCTCTTACTCATGCACATTATAAGTTGACGCTTTATAGTTAGGAAATTGTGCAGTATTTTTTGAATGCATTTGTTTTTCTGTAGGTAGCCTATATGTGAGTTATAAGGAGCGCTTTGCTGCGGGATATGCTATAGGGCATTTTAAAAGCCATCTGCTAACATTTAGGGTCACTGGTGCGCAAGGTTCAGCCGAGGAGGATATTTTCATTTATCCATCATGCTTTCGTTGACTTCCTCCAAAAGTCCATCTGAAATGCACTCTCCTCTCTTCTCCGTCCCTCTCCTCTCCTCTTTTGACCCTTTCTCTAAGACACAGTAGCAGGGTGATGTTTAGTGACCTCTGCCATGGGCACCCATGCATTGCCTCAAGTATGACTTCACTTTCCCCCCCTGTGCCATTGTGAGGCGTCCAGCGTAACAAATTGGCTGTGTTAAAGCCCCCAACACACACACACAAACACAAATACACACTCTGTGAATAGATCTCTAGGTAACAAAGCTCAGTAGCAGCCCTTGTTTTTTTCGTCTTACCCCCCCAATTCCCTTTCAGTTTGCCCCCTGTGTGGCGGTCACATGGGGGAGGGATTTGTTGAAGATGGGGGTCAGTGTTTTGGAGGCCTGCTGAGGTGACAGTGAAGGACTGTTGTAAACTGGCAAGATAGCTCCTCTTCTCTCCCTTCCTGTGTTTTGCATAACAAACATGGCTTCCTTCTTGTCAAGGGCCGGTGTGTGAATGTGTGTTGTGTGTGTTTAAACGTGAAAAACACTGTATGTGACTGAGAACTTTGTAGACCGAGCATGGTGGTGCATTTCTATTTGATTGAGGTCCAGTTTGTGTTTTCTTTCATTGTACACGTTTGTTCGCTTCTCTTTAGAAGGGTTTTAGAAGAAATTCTAAAATCATTTTTTAGAAAGAAATGCTCTCCAAGGCTGCATTAATTTGATCAAAAATACAGTAATATCGTTTAGTATTATTGCAGAATTTAAAATAACTATTTCTGTTTTAATATATTTTAAAATATAATTTATTCCTGTGATTGCAAAGCTGAATTTCTCCAATTGCTCCAGTCTTCAATGATCCTTTAGAAATCATTCCAGTATGCTAATTTGGTGGTCAAGAAACTCTTATTATTATCAATGTTGAAAACAGTTGTGCTGCTTAATATTTTTGTGGAAGACATGATAGATTTTTTTTCAGGATTCTTCGATAAATTGAAAGTTTAAAAGAACATAATTTCTTTGAAATAGAAAACTTTGGTAAAATGATTAATGTTTACAAAACTTCACTGTCACTTTTGATAAAATCAATGTGCCCTTGCTGAATAAAAGTATTTATTTCTTTAAATAAAATAAAATAAATAAAGTCTTGAACGGTACTGTATTTCTGAGTGAAACTGAATTTTAAATAGGAAATCTTTTTAATATTAAACTTTGAATTTATACATCAAGATTTGGTTAGACTGTATATGGTTATTTGGATTGACATTGTTGAATAATATATTTTTCCCCTGCTTATAAAGCCTTGGTTATGCGAGCAAAAATTTAGTTTGAGAGGTTGAGAAGGTTTTTGAAAAATAACAAAAAAGTTTTTTTCTTTATAATAATGTGCACTGGTGAATTATTTTCCCAATCACTGTGGATATTTATAGTAAATAGTGTCAATTTTAGCTTCATTTTGTCTTTAAGAAGGCATAATCACAAAATCATCCTCCATCCTGTAAAGAAATGAGATCCATACACGGTTCATTTCAGGTGCTGCCTAATTCCTGCAGCCCTGTACAAATTTGGCTCTCAGCAAACAGCCCTCCAAACATCTCTGTGCTTTTAGAAACGTGGATTAATGATCAGCCCGGTCACTGGTCCCACGGAAGAAGAGGAAGCATTACTCCAAAAGAAAAACCTTCTCTTTATTTCTGTCTCCTTCATCTCTCCCTCGTTTTCATTCTCCTCAGAAGAGCCCAGGTTTCATGAACCCCCTTTTTAGCCTGCACGGTTCTACTTTATTGGTTGGTTTGTGTGTGTGTGTGTGTGCATGCTCAAGTGAGCTATTGTGTTTTAAAGCTTCAGCAAGGGGGAGAAAAGGGGTTTTGCTACCTATGCAGCGGGCCACTATCGGGCATAGAGGGGCTTAGCGGCAGAAGAAAAGGACTATTGAAAGAGTGCAGAGAGGGAGGGAACACTCTTTCTCCCGCTGCCTGTGGGAAACTACTGCCCATGCGGAGACACTCATTTGCATATAACCCATTCTCCTCCGAGAGGAAGATGAGATGTGGAGGAATCCTTGTCTCTCTGCATGTCAGTGTGTAGGTGGAGCGTAGTCGCTTGTGATGGAGAGGTGTGATGGAGGAACAAGTGTTAGAGCGAATGGGTGTCAACAGCGCTGGTCCGTGGACTAAAATATCCTAAAGGTGTCTGGATGGTAAGGAGTGACACATACACACTAGTGGTCAAAATCACATCACAATATATAGACACAAATATACATCTATCTAACATGTCTACACATGTCTATCTAAGTTCATATCGAATAAAAACCATTACGCCTATGGAATGTCCCCACAATTCACAAAAACAAACGTGTGTGTGTGTGTGCTAATTACTAATAAAGACTATAACCCTGACCCTGCACCTAAAAAGAAGCTTTTTTGTAGAATGAAAAAAACTGAGGAATAAACAATACATATGTACTACATTGTTTTTATTCAAATTATCATATTGATATAGGATATTTAATTGTGCATGCTCATTTACTCTATTTTCATATTTAGTAATTTAACATTAACTTAAAGTTAGTCTTTAAATACGCTAATAATTCAATAAAACTGTTGAATGTAAACGTAAGCAAATCTAATTGTAAATATTTTCATTCTGGACATTATGATGTTTTGATGCTGTTGTTCATTTTTTTTTACAAATATTTTTAATTGAATAAATATAATTGTTTCATTATTTTAATTTAATTGATTTAATTAATAACATATTTAGACCATTTATACATTTTGTATGATATATTTTTATATATTAATTTTAATTTAATAAAAAAATTAATTCACTTTTAATTTGTAATTTATCTGCCATTACATAAATATAGTATCAGTATCCATAATTTTATACCATAATTTTAATATCAGTGCATTCCTAAAATGTACCTTTTATAAACCACATTATTTATCAAACAGGATATTCTCAAAGGGAAACTTGTTCATTTAGATTCTTTCTGCAGATAATTTTGTCTTCAAAGTATAGCAAAGTAAACCCACACACTAACACACTTACAGCTCAGCCCTGGAATAGCAACAGCCAGTTAGGATCATTCACAAGTATTGTGCTGTCTGGACCTAGCAGCACACATTCCACAATGAGTGTGTGTGTGTGTTTCCTATCAGTCTTATTTTTCTGCAGTATGTCATTGTGTTGTGTTGACCTCATCTAATAGAGTGTGTATGAAATAGATTCTCTGGAGATGAACACTTCTCCGCAGATCTCTTGTCAGTGTGAGTCATATGAACAGGTGTGTGAGGTGTATGACCTCATCTAATACAATCATCTATCCCAACGTGTGTGTGTGCAGGCATGGTGGGAAGGTCGCTGCCACCGCACACAGGAAATTAAGACTTCACCCCCCCTTCTCCACTCCTCTACTCTTTGAGGATATTATGTTTGTATGTACACCTGTCCAAAAGACTCCGATCGGAGCCTGACAACTTAAGTGGCGTGCTCTTCAGGGATAAGTCTACGAGTTTGTGTCTATGAGTGTGTCCACCTGTTAGGATTTCTTCAGTGCACCTGAGAATATGAGTTGTCGTAATTGGCTTGTGTGGGGGGGTAATTTTGTGCATCTGTTGTGCTGATATACGTCTATTGTTTTTAATAATATGACTTGGGACATCTCTTAAAGACTAGGATAGTCACTGGCGTCTCTCTCTGTCTCTCCGTCTCTCTCTCTTTCATGCATCTCCTGGCCTTAAACCCAAAGTTTGTGTTTAACTGTTTACACAATACAGGCCTACTGGACATTTCCTGGACTCTGTTTTCTGTAGATTGTGGTGTAATCTAGTAGTTAAAGATCTGGGCTGGTAACCAAAATGTTGCAAGCTCAAATCCCAGAGGAACGATCCATGAACGAACACCATTGTGCTCTGGAGCGAGCCACTTAACCTTAGGTTTCTCCAGGAGGATTGTTCCTGTAACTGAAGGTGCAATTACAGCGGTTACCAAAGTTTTTGATGCCAAGGAGGACCCCTAAATATGATGATCCCCTTGTGAGGGATCACCTCACTAAAACTTAAATGCAGCTATATATTTTCATGAATGGACTCTTTTCACATTTCTGGGGTTCTTAGAAGCAGAAGTTAGTTGGGTAAACGTCTACAGTGGTGAATGGAAATTACAACAAATATTTTATTAACAAATGTTTTTGCTTTTCCATTTTCCCCAATTGTAAAAAAAAAAGAAAAGATAACGTTACTGAAGAGAGTAAGATGTCAAACAGTTAGAAACACTCACGCAACATCATTAACCAGTTCTCTGTCATTTAATGCCGAAAGTAAGAAAACACAAAGTACAGTGTTATAAATGTAAGTTACATTTAAAAAAAAATGATAATATTAAAAACATTACTAGATTTATTATTTAATAACTGTGGAAACGCATCATCACATTTGGTGAAAAAGGGTCTATGAAGACCGATTTATTTTTTATAAAAAAATGTTATACATGTTATAAGACAACAAAATTAAATAATTGTTTCTGAAATTAAGTTGGCTTTAACACTGTCATTGTACTAAAGCAATTTGTTAAAATTTTACCTGGAAAATATTTGAATCATTCTTTTACTTTTTAGTTTCAGAGTGTAACTGAGATGAACACTTTATTTATGAGTGAGAAAAAATAGTTTACAGAACAGTTTACAGTTTAGACTGTCACAGAGACAAAACCAAAAAAAAAAAAAAAACCTTTAACTTGGTGTAATTCTGTTTTGTTCTGTTCAGTGCGTAATATGGACATAGCAAAGGGTGAGCAATGAAAGTCTTATCACCGCCCAGAGTGCTTTTCTTATCTTTATCCCCTGTGAATAAAGAACCTCTGCTAAAAACGAAAAACTGTATTTTTAATTTCTTTCATCTTACCAGCTTCACGCTCACATCCAATCCCATCATCCCCATATTGCATCCATAATAGGCAACAACCTGCAATATCTCCTGATTGATCCACGAGGCACGGCAGTCTCTTCTGCACAGAAACAGCTCCTAAAAAGCATCAACACACCTTCAGCCGTCACCGTTCCTTTTTCAACATTTGCAGCCCTGTTGCATCAGAAAGCGAAATTACAGCTAGAAATAATGCATCCTCATTTAATGCTTTCAGCCCTTATCACATCAAAACAATGCTAAGAAGATAATGATGAATATGCCGTCTACTTTTATCAGCTCGTAGGCTCGTGCGGCCTTATGAATACAGCTCTTATGCTGGCGAGCGGCTGCACTGATAAGGTGATCTATCAAAGTGATGTATGAAATGTCAGGGATGCTGGGAGGCAGCGTGAGATCTCTGTTCTCTGAGGTTCTGAGGAGCTCTGCAAGGGTTTGATGCGTTATGATTTGAGGGGGTACTCGTAATGCATCTCTATCCACGGCCCCCTGGAGATGAGTGTGTGTGTGTGTGTGTGTGTGTCCTTGTCCATCTGAACTCCCTGGAGAAGTGATTGTAAGTAGGATGTTAGGTCATACTATGAGTGTGTGTATTTATTAGTCACATTGTGAAAGGCTTTCCGCTACAGCAACTGTCAAGACTGGTAAACATCTAGAAAGATGCGATGGGGAAAAAAAGTGTAGCCTTTGCAAAAAAGAGCTGAATTGGCCATATATACGCAGATAGAAATGTATAACTAGTAGTGGTCTGTATTTTATTAATGTGACGTATTACAGCCTCTCGTACATAAAGTATAATAAAACAAGATGCTGTCACCCCTATAAAAATGTTTCTTAGGGGTCTATCCGATCTGTTAGCGAGCGTTAAACATGCCAGTGTGTGTGTGTTGGCAGAAAGGCTTGTCATGTGATGATAAATATGTTTAAGCGGTGTTTAGTAAACTGTTTGTTTCTGCTCTCCAGCTCCATATGTTTGCCTCAGGTCCCCACAGGTTTCCTCTGATGTCATCTGTCCATGTGCTAAATGGCATCCTGGGAATTTCTCACCTCCGCTAGTAATAATTATCCTGGGGTCCCGTGCGAGGCTGAGGGGATGTCATTGCAACATATCCTTTTAAAACCACCCTAATGTGAACCAGATTTGGTTCTACGCTCTCTGTTCATGATCCAGACATCTTTTAAGCGGTGATTGTTCACCTCTGCTGGTGCTGTCAGACTCCCCCACCCCTCCTCTGTCTGTCTGCACCTGGCACCTGATGGTATCAGAGCCTCCCACTACATGTTACAGCCAATCACAACGCAAGGAGTGGTAGCCCTCCTGTATTTGCAGTACACAGTATTTGGCCTTGCCAAGTTTACCTGATAGTTACCTGATACTGAACTGGGGTTAGACATCAAGAGCAAATAAATGTCTTGTGTAATAGTCTTGCTTTGTGCCTTGATCTGATTGGTGGTTTATTTCTTGGCTTTCTAAACAGTTAAACTGGAAATGATGTTTGCAACCTATATTATGTTTATAATATGATGTATTTCTGAGTGATTTTATCCATCAGGAATTTATTGGATTGAGGCAGAGCAGTTTATTGCATTTTGTTTATAAGCAGTTTTTATTTGGAATAACATAATAATCGTGCATAGTAAGTGTGCATTCATTCAGATAGTAAAGAAGGTCGATTTTGATTTCGTGTTGATTTAAGGATGATCTCAGAAGTGTTTTGGTCAGTTTTAGTGGATTTGAATTCATCTAGGAAATGCTACAGCATTCAGATGCCAATGTGTTTTTTTGTTCATTGTGTGTGTTAGCTGTGCTGGCAATGATGCTCTCTGTCCAAATTGGCAGATTAAAGTCCACCTGTCCCGATTCAGGTGTTTGCAGTCAAAACAAACGCTGACCTTGCCATGTTCACCTGTGCGCTGTGTGATGACTGAACTTGGGTCCAAATATCGGCAACAAATAAGAAAGTTACTCAGTGTATTTTTCTATATTTGCACTTCACATGAAGCACATGTTTATCTATGTTTCCATTTTAGCATTTGATTTGAATTTATTATTATTGTTTCAGTAACACTTTACAATATGGTTCAATTCGTTAATCCATTAGGTATCATGAACTAATGAGTAGAACTTTTACAGCATTTATTCATTTGGTTAATACCTACATTTTTACCATTTAAAGTTATAGTATAAATTAACATCACTGAATGATTTATGAATTAATAATCAACAATATATTTTTTAAAAGATAAATAAGTGCAGTAAACTATGTTATTCATTGTTAGATCATAATACCTAATGCATTCATTAATGTTAGTAAATTTAACCTTATTGTCAAATGTTTCTTAGTTCCATTGTTTTCTAATACTCTTGCGCTCAGATACATGTTTCATACTTAAAAACTCCCTGGCTCCACTAAACATTTTCAGCACACTTTCATAATGTGTTTGAAAACGTTGTTAGACCTTTTTGTTCTCACAATGCTTTCACAGTTCTTCTGCAAGTCCCAGCTTCCCTGAACAAATCCACTACACTTTTTCAATGTCCTTTAATGTTCCCGGCCTCCCTTAACACTTAAATAACATAATCACAGTGCTTTCACAACATTTTCCCTGCTCTTACAGAGTACGGCAGCTGCCGCTCGACTCCCCGTCCAACTACAGCAGGTGCTGCAGGCTCACAGGAATTCCGCTACACGTCTCATAAATAACACCTGACAAAAGAGAGAGAGACAGAGCGAGAGAGGAGACATGGTACCTTTGATGATTTGGAGTGAAAGACTTCAGCAGACATGGATTCTGAATTACTTTGCTTTTAAAATACAGGGAAAAGAAACAGGTCAGTGAGGCAGAGGAAAGGAAGGAGACTGTTAAAATTGCGCAAATGGAATGATGCATGAGGGTGTGTCTGCATAAAGACAATGAAAAAAAAAGATAATGCAAGACATTGGCTGTGTCCAAAACCGTAAGCAGCTGTCCAGTTAGCCAACAACTACACAGCATTGTTTTTGTATGAAGGCACCTCCTAAGCAAACTTTCAAAAAAGCTTCCAAGTCGTAGTGTGTCCAATGATAGAGGTAGAGATTGCTAAGCAGCACATATTTAATGATTAAATTACTTATTTCTCAGAATATTAATTTGCGAGTGATATTTTTGCTGAGATGTAATGACTTAAAAATGTGCATGTAATGCCTTTTTCAAGTATGTGTGCAAGACATATGGCCCAATGGCCAAGTGATGCTGACATAGTTATGGTCCATGATATTGGCACAGATTTTGTGTAATAAACAATTCATTGTCACTGTGTATAGTTCTCAAGTTGGAAAAGACATTTAGTTCCCACTTTAAGTGAACCTTAGTTCCCAGGACATCTACAAGATGGATTAAAATGCTGATAAAGACAAGAAAAGATGAGAGATGAACACATGCCAGTATGACTGAAATGTTAAAGTGTTAGTAAAATGGAAAGAAATAAAACATGTTTATTCTGTGGCACTTAAAAAAAAGTTGTTTCTTATAGGAGCCAATGGCTCCTTAAGTGATTTTTTTTTTGTCTGGAGCCCTGGTTTTCAATTTATCAAGTGCCGTATGTGTCTTTATGAGCTCACAAGCTCAGTGAGAAACAAAAAGACACTATGGGATCACCTTCAGACTTCATACAACGATTGAAAAAAACATTGTTTTCATAATCTGCCAATTTTATATTTTATCATGTGTCCATTTTTTTTGCTTTTTTAAATCAAGCTTTTAAGCTTGGTATTAACTGAAAGCATGGAGGTCACAAATTTTATTTTATTTTTTTTAATAAAAGGCAAATGGATGTGTTTGGTTAATGGATGCAGACGAGAACATGAAAGAGTGCTTGTGAATTCAAATTAAATAGCAAGGAGGGCATTGTTCTGTTCTCTAGGAGTTTATAATTCCATAAAAGAAAACCAGGCGACTATGTTAATTGCGATGTTAAAAGCTGCTAACATCATCAGGAATGACATTGAATGAGTGTCTCAAAAAGTGGCGGGATAATAATTAAGTGCACATTAATCAGGTTAGATTGGGCATGAATAGATATGTGTAAAGTGATTAATTGAATCATTACTGTGGTCCTCTACCCTAGTTTTCTTTTCCTCAGAGGTTATTTACAAAAGGCTGAAGTTACTGATGCTTGGACGTGGCATATTTTTAGCTAAATGAATCATTTCATCAATCTGTCTGTAAACTCATCCTTCACTGATGGTACCAGTTGGAATCGCACTCTGACGGGAATCTTAATTTCTGTTTATGAAAGCTAGTGATAGTGATTGAATAGTGATTGATAGAAATAAGGAATCAACCATGCATGTAGATGCACATATTGTGATATATTATTACAAATCCAAATAACTGTTTTCTATTTTCTGTATTTTAAAATATAATTTATTATTGTGATGGCAAAGCTGAATTTTCAGCAGCCATTACTCCAATCACAAGATCCTTCAGAAATCATTCTAATATGCTGATTTAGTGCTCAAGATGGTGACTAGAACAAAAGAACTGCATTTATTTGAAATAGAGATCTCTTTTTTATTAACAATGCAAAAGTCTTTGCTGTCACTTTTCATCAATTTTCTACATCCTTGCTAAAAAAGTATTAATTTCCCAGACATTTGAATGGTAGTCTATCTTAATATTTATGTAATTTGTCTGAAATTACTTAAAATGATGTTTTTTGTTAAACACATTAAGTAAAACAGAAGTAAAACATGAAGTAATTTTTTTATTATATATTATACACTGTATTTATGACATTTTATATTTTTATTTCATAGAAAGTACAATGTCACATGAAGCTTCTGTGGATGTTTCTAAGTGATGATACAAACAAATCATCAAACTGACTGATTCAGATGGACTCAACTCTTTTTGGCATTTTAATAAGATTTAAATCTATTAAAATAGCCTTGTTTAGCACTCTCAAGTTCACAGGTTGTGAACTAAAACAGTGTTAAATATACTGAAAATATATGTTGTACGTCCCATCCCTAGGACCCAAACATACCCTATAGGTGACGAGTCTGGTCCTACTTTGAGTGACCACCATCTAGGCCAATGCAAACAAAACCAGGAAGGGACAAAGACAGATTACTTACCCAGGATGCACAGTCCCTAGGTCCTGCCCCCTCACAACAAAACAAAGTAACAAAACAAACAAGGAAGTGCATGTAACTTTAGGAGAAGTGTGCGATTGCTGCAGACGTGACAGTGGATTTAGACTTTTAACACTGCAGAAGTTCAATTATGATTTTAATATTAATAGAATCAGACTGTCTCTCCCACAAACACAGTGTTGAAACAATCCCGTCACACACCGGATTTCTGTTTCATCCAATTCCTCTCACTAATACCAAAGTCTTACAACACTGCTTTTGAGGCAACACTGTGTGCATGCCAACGAGCCTCTGTCTCCTTTTGTGCTGTTTTCACTGACTGGCCTTATTCACGCGCTGGGATAAATAAGCCTCATTCATGACCGCTGAAAGCCTGAGTCTGCCCTCGCTGGCACAGACGGCCCCACTGCATGTTCCTGCCTGGCATCCGCTCGCCTAAGTGGGCACTGCCAGCCCAGCTCACCGTCCTGCCATCCTGATTGTGCTAAGACAGTCAGTAAATGAGAAATTATTAGACTTGCATAAAGATAAGCTATCAATGCCCACCGCAGCTCATTTTTAGAAATATAGATCTAGAAATATAATTGTAATGTACTCTCTCAGAAAAAGGTACAAAACTGTCAATGGGGCAAAAGATACTAATTTGTATACTTTAGGTACTAATATTTATTTTTAAAGTACTAATATGCACCTTTAAGGAACAATTATGTACAATTTAAGGTTAAATAATGTGCAAAGATTAACCTTTTAGCTTTTGTACCTTAGGGTACCGCCTCAGTGGCAGTGTATTAAAGTGATAATTCAGCTAAAAATGAAAATTCGGTCATTTACTCACCCTCCAAATGACTTTTTTTCTTATGCGATGAAATCTGATGTCTTGAAGAATTTTACAACTGATTTGTTTATATAATTAAAGTAAATAGGGTCCAAAACAACAATGTATTGGACAAAAAAATTCTAAATATATTCTTTTGTGTTCCACAGAAGAAAGAAATTCAGTTTTGGAACAACATGATGGTGAGTAAATGATGACAGAATTGTAATTGTTGTGTGAACTATCTGTCTACACTCTCATTGGCAGTCGCTGGGTTGCATCACTGCGTATTTGCATAAAGGTGATTTCCGCTGAACTTTTCTTATAACTAATAGTTGCTCATTTTGGCTGAATTATCTTATTGAAAATGAATGACTTCAGCTCTCTTTGTCACTGCAGATTTGTTGATTTAGAAGTCTCGTTTTCTGTATATCTTCCATTTGACAAGGAAGTCAGTGTCTTCCAGAGTTTAATGTGTGTTATCTGAAAAGGGGAAGCGAGAACCACTATTAAGCAATGGTTGGAACAGGCAAAGGATGTTAAGAAAGAGGCCAGAAGAAGAAGAGGAATGAAAAGAAGAGGGCAACAGAAAGGGTGGAGAATGGGAATGCACCCATGAGATAAGCGTGTGAGACTCACATGGTTGGCCTGTGTGTGTGTGTGTGTTTGTGTGTCTGTGTGTGGGTGGATGGATGATTTGGTTTGTGCATGCATTCCTAACCTCCACCTGAATGCTGACCTTACTCTGAACTGGACATGCATCTTTTTTTCTCATCAAAAAACTTGTTTACCCTGCACACTCAACCCACTAATGCACATTTTTTCATATATTAACATTTCTCCATATTTCTGGCTTAGATGCACTCGGAAAGGCGATAAGATAAAAAATCTGGCTCTATATAGTGGGAACTACAGGAAAAGTGCATGATGGAGGACAGGATGCTTTGAGCCGGACTCTGGAGAGAATTCAGTTTTGTCTCTTTACCTCTACTTGTCATTTTTGTGGCATCGTGTCTCCTGAGGCTCACATTTGCTGACCTTTTCCCACCCACATTTTTGGTCTCGTCATGACACCGTTTACCACCAAAGAGCACCATCAAAAAGCACAACACAAGCAGAAAATTGAACCGCTGACAATTAAGTTTCACCAACCTAAAAATCTGATATTTCTCGGATAATGAGAGCGATTAGGGATGCCGTTAGCTGATTTGAAATCTCTGAAGAGTGGTAGAGGGGTCTGGGCTTGTGGTAAGCAGCCGAGGCAGACTGTACTTACCCTTTAATTTAGCCTCTGTGCAGCCAATGTGCCCTCTGCCTGAGCTGTCATTTAGAGCTGAGCCTACTCTCTGTCCTAATCGAATCAAGACCTAATAAATCTATTAAATCAAGGAGAATCTCTTTAGCCCTACAGACACTGAGAATGTCTAGACGTTTATGGCCAGTATGCCATGATGGACCTTTGGAATTCACAGTCATTCGTTCTCGTCTCCTGCTTGATGTGAAGATGTGATATTGGGTCGTCTCGTGAAATGCTATTGGCGGAGAATTTAGCTTGATTGCCGATTAACAGAAGTGCTCAATCTGTCTGGTGTCACATTTATTTTTTATTTCCTGATGTTTTTTCTTATGTATTTATGTATTTGTTAAACACACACAGACACACATACACACACACACACACACAGACACGTGTGTAATTAAATATGATTTAGTGAAAGTGTTATTAGTATTTAATTATTAATTATAGTAGTTATATTTAAGTAGATATACATAACACACACACACACACTAATAAAATTATACATATATATATGATATAATAATTATATATTTATAAGTATAGCAATTATATTTAAATATATATACTTGATTATTTAATTTCATTATACTTATATGTATGTTTATGATTTATATTTTCTTTTAAATTTAATAAGTTGCACACACACACACACACACACATACATATATACATACAGTGGGTACGGAAAGTATTCAGACCCCCTTAAATTTTTCACTCTTTGTTATATTGCAGCCATTTGCTAAAATCATTTAAGTTAATTTTTTTTCCTCATTAATGTACACACAGCACCCCATATTGACAGAAAAACACCTTAAATGATTTTAGCAAATGGCTGCAATATAACAAAGAGTGAAAAATTTAAGGGGGTCTGAATACTTTCCGTACCCACTGTATATATATATAACCTTTGACAATTTTTTGATAAAGGTTGATTTGTCAATTATTGATTTGCTGCTGAGTTAGCCTAACTAGTGTGTGTATGTGTGTGTTTTATGGCCTTTCTGCATCTCAGTCATGCACCAGGTTGTCCCATGGAGTCGTGTAGCACTGAAGCATCCCATTTAGAGAGATTAACTTACAACAACACCATGTGTAATGATCTTGTGGCCTGGCTGGTTATTAATACGTAAATATGGCGGATTAGTTTGCTGGCAGGCTCACGCTTGGAGACCAGGATTACAGAAAAGCGCAGGAGTTTTGCTGTATGACGCTTGCCTCATACACACACGCAAGTGCACGCAAATACACAGACCACCGGAAGCACCCAGAGAGAGGATGATTAGTTCATGTTTAATCTTTTCTATTGAGGTTGATCTCTGTATGTCTGATGCCACCCCTCCCCCAATTACACTCAAGTACGACTCGCCAGATAACGTCCAGGTCAGACGCGCACACCCACAAACACGCTCGCACGCTAAGCCTTTACATTAAATGCTGCCCACAGGACAGTTTTAGACCCGGCATTACACATAGACTCACATACACTGAACATTTAAACACCAGATGGATTGAAGGACACTGGAGGGAATCTGCATCATTTTCCTGCTTTGATAATTGTATGCATGTTCGAATCAGCCATAGGCTTCCAAACTGGCTCACATCAAAAGCCACATCTCTCCCGTCACATGGTGTGCACAGGAAACATGATAATAGCTCTAATCATGCTGATTCAATCAGGGCTTCTCCTCGAGCATTCTGGAGCTAAATAGTTCCTTGTTGACTACATACACTCACAACTCTGCAAAAACCACAGAAAACTAGAATCTGAAGCTCTAGGCTAATGTAGCCTACAAGAAACATTAGGGAACAGCAATAGGATTCAGTAAAATCGCAATGTATTTTCTCAGTTGTTCTTTTTAAAGACAACATGAAATCAATATTGTATATGTTGTCAGTAAATGTCAGATTGTGCATGATTGATATTATGAAATATTATTAAATTTTTAAATAGCTTTTTTTAATACATGCTATTTTATGTTATATGTGTTATTTTTAATGTTATTTTAATACATTTTAAAATGTAATTTATTCCTCTGATGGCAGAGATGGATTTTCAGCAGCTGAATTTTTATTAAATAATTAACTATTTAATTATATTAATTATTTAATTATTTTCTTAATTTACTAGAAAATAATCAGAATTTAGGGTTTAGCTTTAACTTTCTTGGCTGTCTGTTTAAAATATTTTAAATTAAAACTATAAAAAGTTTTATATAATTTATTATATAATTTGTTTTTGGCCTAATTTCATACAAAATAATACAAATTTTGGGTTCGGCTTTAACTTTCTTGGCTGCCTATTTAAAATATTTAAAAATGCTAATATATATTTTTCTATATTATCTCAATCCGTCTGACCAAATGATCCAGTCAAATCACAATATATAAAATCCATTCATGCCATCTGTACTACTGCATTGTTTCTTGTTGAATATTCTTTTTCTCTTAGCAGTAGGGCAAATTATGAACATTAAGCGCGCTGCAAATGGCGTTGCTTTTATAGGTATTAAAGTTGATATTCATGTAGAGTTAAGTAAGTGATAATGAACATTTGGTCATTATCACAGAATACCCAATGGTGTAATCAGGACACCAATGCAAAAGCAGATTTGTTAATATGAGCTGAAATGATTTCATTATAGAAAAAGCGAGATCACTGAGTAATAGAGACATAAAGCTAGCACAGCAATGTAGGAAATCGGTGCTCTGGGACAATGGTCAATTATTCAGTTTAGCCGCCATTATACAAAAACATTTGACTGCAATTGACCAATCAGAATCAACTGTTCCAGAGAGCTATGTAATAATGAACCTAAATCTGTATGCGCTTTATTAATTGTCAACTGACGAAGAAGAGAATTTAATGAATGCTCTGTCTGTATCATATTTCAATCTCTTCTTGTGGTAACAGATTCACAGGGGCCTTGTGTAACCCGTGGCCGTGACTCTGCTGCTGTGGGTCGGTCGTGCGATTAGTGCAGCTCAATCCATCTACATTATGGCTGAAATAGCTCCACATGAAGTAGTAAGCACAACCTCCTGACCCAAAAATGAGGGGCTTAAGAGACCAGCTGCGTGTGTGTGTGTGAGTGTTCGCCCAGGAGAAAGAGAGTGCATGTTTCAAAGGTTAAGCCTATGTGTGTGTGGGAGAGATTTGAAAGAGAAGACAAGAACAGGTAAAAGTGTAGTGATAAACTCTATTTATAAATCCCTCTTCCTTTAGCGTCTATCTCTCCTAATCTCCCTCTCCTGTGTCTTTCTGTTCCCTTCCTTCCTCTCGCTGTGCTTCCTCTCGCTATTCCCTCATTCACCAGCGTGCCTCTGTAAACTGCGTTAACTGCATTTGTGTACCTGAGTGGGGTTTTATCACCTTTTTGTCGCAATCTCGGGTTTGTTATCACGCACAATTAATGAGGTCATTGTACGAAATAATGCAGACTAACTGCTAACACATTTATCCACCCTATCCTATCATCACAGGGTGTGTCGTCCTGGGAGAGGACACAGGAAACGAGCGAAATAGTGCACCAATTAAACGAGTGCTCTTCATACTGTGTGTTTCCATCTACTTAAAATGTACTCTTCTCCTCTTTTTTTCATTCACACTCTCACTCACACTCCCACACACTCAGGGCGGCATCATAGACAATCATCATGTCTGAGGACATGGCACAGGAAATCAGGGTTGTCTTGGAAATGGGCCTTATTGATTAAGTGGTCATCATCGCTCAGCACATGTGGCTCAGAGGTGGACAGGGTTGTCCAACTGTCTCTTTTGTTCTGTCTTTCGTTCTGCGTCCATGTGTCTTTTCCATTCTTCCTCATCCAAATCCCCACCAGGTTTGTCACTCCCACAAGGGTAATTTTGATGTTTGATGCTTTGTTTTTATGTTCGATATTTTTGTGTTGATATGAGTTGGTGTACAGCTCATATACTACCATTGGATTGGAAATTATATTTATATATGCACACACACACACACAAACACGCGCACACATAACTAAACATTTTCATACCTCAGAATTGATAAAAAGAATCACCATGTCATTTAGTTATAAAACTATAATAAAAAATAAAATGAATTATATAGAATGAAAACTAAACAAAAAATAAAATGAATTATATAGAATGAAAACTAAACAAAAACTAAATGAAAAAAAAACTTTTTCTATAGTTTCAATTTAGTTTTTTATTTTGCTTTCAATTCCCAATTTAGTTTTTCATATCATTCACTTCAGTTTATTTTAATTTTGTAAAATGTGTAATCATAGATTGAAAACTTCCCATAGTCATCGCTATGTAAGAAAGTAGTAGTACCATTGTTTCTTTATTTTTTGTTATAAAACTCTAAATATATAAAAATCTAAATATACTGACAAACTTAAAACTGACACTAATTATATTGACAACTATAATGAAACCTTTTCAGTTTAGTTAGGGTTAATTGTGTAGTTTTTTTTTAACTTTCAATTTAGTTTTATGATTATGTTTCATTTGACTAAAACTATGGAAAATAACCTAAATTGGACACTAGTTAAATTAAGAATTCAAACCTTGATAATGACTTACATAAATGTAATCTGACACAAACAGTTGCGCCTTTTTGTTTATTGTGGCAAAGGTAAAGTTAGCACCCCTCTCTCTTTCTCTCTCTCTCTCTCTCTCTCTCTGATGACATGATTCTACAGTTCTGCATTTGATATTTATCTCTCTTTTTTCACTTGTCATGTGCTCATGTTCACTTCCTCTGGTTCTTCCTGCTCTAGAGTTTGACTTTCAGACGTCAGATGTTTTGATCTCTGTCATGGAGCAGTAAAAAGATTTTAGAATGCATTGGGAATTTACAGTAGGAAATCAGGACAGAACCACCGTCATTATTGCCGTTGGCTGGTAATGTGTACTATTTTAAGTTTAGACAGATTAAGTCAGGGTCCACAAGTCCATTTAGATCCTGAAAGAGCTTTTACAGTTTATATGAATCTAGCTTCAGGCCACAGATGTGTGTGGCTTAGGTTTTGGCCTACAGACCAGCCAGGCTTAATAAACACATAAAAAAAAAAACGTGGACAAACCATTCACTCTTGTTCAATGCGAATGCCGTATGCTGGAATATGAGCATTTATTCCGTCATCACCCGGGTGCTGATAGCGCGCGCGCACGGGTGAGACCTGAACAACACACGTTGATATCTGTGTTTAAGCTAAACTCGTTTAAGCTTTGCCAGTTTAAACATTTAAGAGCCAGAGGACGCCAGTTCGCGTGCGCAGTGAGAAGATTTGTGCTTGCGCTCATCCGAAGCGTGCAAACCCGCGCATCAGAACGCACGCAAATATTAAGCTTTCTCTGAAGTATTGTGCCGTCATTATTGCCGTTGGCTGGTAATGTGTACTATTTTAAGTTTAGACAGATTAAGTCAGGGTCCACAAGTCCATTTAGATCCTGAAAGAGCTTTTACAGTTTATATGAATCTAGCTTCAGGCCACAGATGTGTGTGGCTTAGGTTTTGGCCTACAGACCAGCCAGGCTTAATAAACACATAATGTCATAATAAAAATCTGAAAATACAGAAAGGTTTATGTTAAGATTAGAGGATAGAAAATATCATTAGCTTAGTGTAAAAAAAAAATATATAATATATATATATATATATATATATACATATATAATAGAACAGACTAAGACAATAGAAGTCAATGGAAGCTAGTGTGTGTAAGAAATTTAAAGGGATAATTCACCCAATAATCAAAATGATGTCCTCTCTTTAGGTGTGTAGCAACTAGGGGTGGAACGGTTCACTGAAAAACATCAAACCGTACGGTTCTCCACACACGGTTCGGCACGCGCTAGGACCGCGGTTCAACTTAAATTATGACAACGCATCTGTAATATGGTTTGCTATAAATAACACGTAAAACAAACAGGGTTCAGCTAATATATGTTTCTGTTGATGGATGCGCATTCTGGCTTCCCAATACATTACAACAACAGCGATGAAAAAAAAAAACGTGGACAAACCATTCACTCTTGTTCAATGCGAATGCCGTATGCTGGAATAT